>NC_090657.1:140456254-140674254 GCF_040937935.1 Hyperolius riggenbachi
TTGGCCAGGCAGCGCATGGGGTCTGGGGGGGGGGGGGCGGGCGCCGCACCGGATAGCGGCGATCGGGCGCGCGGCAGCGGCGATCGGGGTGCTGGCGCAGCTAGCAAAGTGCTAGCTGCGTCCAGCAAGAAAAAAATTATTTAAATCGGCCCAGCAGGGCCTGAGCGGCACCCTCCGGCGGCTTACCCCGTGTCTAGCACGGGGTTACCGCTAAGGAGGTTAAAGAGACACTGAAGCGAAAAAAAAAATATGATATAGTGAATTGGTTGTGTACTATGAATAATTACTAGAAGATTAGCAGCAAAGAAAATATTCTCATACTTTTATTTTCAGGTATATAGTGTTTTTTCTAACATTGCATCATTCTATAATATGTGCAGATTACACAACACTCAGCATTCAAAATGAGTCTTTCAGAGCAGTCTATGAAGTAATGACCTCTCCTCTAGCAGAGGAAAAGTAAATAGTCCAGGAACAGTTGAGATAATAAAAGTCAGATAACAGCCCTCTCCACCACTAACTTAGTCGGAGAGCTTAATGGCTTGTTTGCATAGAGATAACAACTGGAGTTTCTCAACTCTTCCTGTACTGGAAACAATTACACTGATGTATCTGATCTTAATGTTTTATTTCTTAGCTGTGCTACACATACAAATCATAATATCATCAATTTTTTTTTCTTTAGTGTCTCTTTAAGGGATTGTGAAGACATGAGTGAGGAGAAGTATGAATGCTTTGCAATAAAAGGACATCACTTTAAAAATAAAATGCTGGAAGTCTTCTGCAATAGTGTGCTTTTGCAATGTTATTTTTCTTTGATTGCATTTGCGATCATGCAAAATCAGATTGCAATCGGATTGCAGTGGTATAAAAGAGTTTTTATGTGATTTTTATTACACAGAAGAAGTTCTTGCGTTTTACGATTTCCATGCAATTGAAAACAGATCACAAAACACAGCAAATCTCATCTTGTACAAAAGAGCCCTTATGGTGCCCCTACATGGTACAATTTTTTTCATCCAATCTTACCATTTCTATGTAATATAAGGGAACTGCCTAAATTATCCTTTCAGTATATTCACTTGAATTTATACTTATACTACATAGAAATGGTAAGATTGGATGAAAAAAAATTGTACCATGTATGGGCACCATAAAAGTATTCCACTCAATGTTCTCACTATCCCACTTCTATCACTAGTGCTGTCACATTGAGTTGGTTGACCATCCTGTTACAGCACAGCTTCAGCAGAAACGCTACATCCTTCCTCCACTTCTGCTGCTGTCTTTGGCCCCGATCCTATGACTCCAGTATTCCACCTGTAGCCTCTTTTGTTCCCAACTCAATCCCAACTCCATGTCTTCAGAGAGAATGGCCCAAATTCAGTATGCTTTTCTCCCGAGCTTTCTCTCAGGAGATTTTTTCTCATCTATTTTTAAAATTCCATTTCACTACTAAGTAAGCAACAAGTACCAAAAGAAGATAAGCGAGGTATAAATGTTGAAATTTAATAGGGACAGCTTAATTTGTGTACCTATTAGTATATTATATTTATAAGGTATGACAACATCTTCTGTGATAAATCGCAAAAGAGAAACTTTTAGGGCTTGTTCACACCTAGGGCATTTTGCCTTTTTTTTTTTGAGCGCTTTAAAAAAACCCCTAAAATTGGTAGCGCAATGAATTCTTATGAGATAGTTCACATCAGCGCATTTCGTCTGCTTTCCGCTCAGCAAAGCGGTGCCTGTACCATTTTTAGGACGATTTTGCTACAATGGTAGGTATAGGAAAAGCGCAAAACGCGTACAAAAAACGCACAAAAAAATTAAAATCGCTGGCGCCAGCGATTTCGATTTTAGATGTGAATGAGACCTTATTGATTCAGAGGTCTTGTGTCTTAGTTAGGTGTACATCTCTACCATCTGCTGGAGGAAAGGGGGAAATGCAAGCATGCATGCAAGAAAATTCAAATGGAGCTTGCTGTAATGTATTGATCTACTAAAAAAAAGTGCTTACTTCGTGCAAAATGTTATGTTCATTCTAAAAATTATTAACCTTACTTCTTCAAATACTCATATGAAGAGTAATTAGCGATTGAAGAAGGCCCAAAGTGCTTTGAAAACTGAAAATAAGAGCAACCAATTGAGTCCCAGGGTTCGTAGACCAATACAAATCAGGAGTGTAGACAGTTCCCTATTGGTGCGATCTGGCAATCCTTCCTGGGCAGCTCTCGAAATCCACTAAAAAGGGTAAAAACATGCAAAAGAGAGAGCACTCTGAGTAGCAGTACAATAAAAGCATCCACCCTGCCGAAGACAGGTCTCACCTGTTAAGAAATGGCTGTTCGTATGACACAGCCTCTGACAGCATTTGTCTCTTTAAGGGCTAGGGACCAGGCTCACGATCCAACTCCAGGCAGGCAGTCCGGAGGGCCACCAGGGGACCACGCTCTCAGTCCGAGCACTTCCAGGAAGACTGCAGGCAGGCCAGGCGTCAAATCGAGGGGCACGCTCACCTCACGATGTTGCAGAGGAGGGAGCGGCGTCTATGTATCATCAGTTACGTACACTAATATGGAACTGAGCGATGTTGCGTGGCTGCCAAACACTACCGCAGCAGCTGACCATTCATGTAAAAGATAGCAGTAAGATAGTGAGGTATAAAACGGTGCTTATTTATTAATAAGGTTCATAGATCGACACCAGAGCGGAGGCTGGCTTTTGCTCCCTTAATTGGTGATTGCCTCCCTTTTATTTAGACAATAAATAAAACTTAGACAATAAAACAATCACTTGGGGTACCGATATACCACACTATTGGCTCCTGTACTTTGTATTGTTTTTTTTTTTTGGTTCCTGGTGTTCTACGAAGATCATCGGGTTCCCAAATGTAAAATTAAATAAGAAAAACACAGCATATAATACTCGTTTAATAATCAGTCGTGTTACTGATCTGCTGCTGATTAATTGGCTCTGAGTTTTTGTTTTCAAGATTTCACTACTTTCCCAACCATTTCTTGCCCTTGTACCAACTTTTTTGAGGTGTGTTGCTGGTATTACATTCATAGAACAATATTTTTTATAAAATAACAACATTTCTTAGTTTCGATATTTGATATATTCAATTATATATAGGATGTATATGAGCTGCAAACCATCACATTCTGTTTTTATTTATATTTTACAAAGCGTCCAAGCTGGTTTGGAAATGGAGTTGTAAATACAGTATACTGTATCTCAGCCCAAACGAGTACCACTTTTTCTTGCTACCATTCAATGATAATAGTTGCCCCAATTATTTGGTTGCTTTTTTTTTTGTTTATGTTTGAGCTGTTGCTAAAGGCATTTTAATTTGCATCAATGCTCCTGTATTGGTATGTATAATGAGCCAATGATAAGGTGATCGATAATTAACAAGCCTCAATGCTAACATATGGCCATACCTTATGCAAAACAACAGCTCTGTCATCCATTACTTTGCTGGATACTAAGCAACTAAATCAGGGGTCTCAAACTCAATTTACCTGGGGGCCGCAGGAGGTAAAGTCAGGATGATGCTGGGCTGCATAAGGAATTTCACAATCGCAGCGCATCGCCGCCTCTGCCCGCCCCTCTCACTCTTCCTTCACAGAGAGGGGCGGGGAGAGGCGACGATTAGTGTGGCGATTGACGTCAGGAGGGGCAGAGCTGAAGCTGAAAGCTCTGCCTCTTCCAGAAAATGCCGGCGGATTGCCCCCCGGGCGATTTGGGGGCTCTGCAGCCCTCGTTTAGCGGCGGGGATGCGGCGGATTACTTGGGAGCACTGAAGCGAACTATAAGGAAGCTTTTGCCAGCGAGGGCCACAAAATATTGTATCGAGGGCCACAAATGGCCCCTGGGCCGCAATTTTGAGACCCCTGAACTAAATTGATGTTTCATGTTTATATTTGGATTGCAGCAAATGACTCAAGCTGCTATTAATCTGCAATTTATGATAGTTTACCTATTGAACTGGTGATATTGTATATGTGATACGTGGTCATTGATCATTTTTGTATGATATTTGTTTTCTCCAATAATAAAAAAAAAAATACAGTATATCTCATCTAGAAAGAGATGTAGTTTAATACATTAATACAGTGCACTATGGTTTGTCCTATAAAGTACATTTTTCTATGTAGACACAAGCACAAACCAGAAGTTGTATTTTTTAACAGATTATTTTTATTTAATTTTCCAGTAAGATCATAAACAGCTTTATAACAGTCATCCCAACACCCCCACAACCTTAGGGCTGGTTCACATTGCACAAAAAACGGAGCGTTAAGCGGAGCGTAGAAGCATATCTGTAGATGGATGCAATACATTTCAATGGGAAAGTTCGCATTGGTATTATAAAACGAATCCGCTTCCCGACCTGCACCATTTTCACGAAACTGACACGGACAATACTGATCCCATTGGCTAGGAAACGTACCTGAATCGTACGACAAGATCACTTCCTGTTTTGAATTTCTCTACTTCCGGGGCACAAATCGATGCACACCACCACCACCATAGATAAAAACAACTACTGAAACCATCCCCCTCTCCAAACCCCACCCTAGCCAACCCCTTTTCCCTTCCCCATTGTCCATTTTCCATACGTTTTCGTTCGCACTGTACCAAAACAGAACGTATGCGAAATGGTTGTAAAATGTGAACAAAACGTATGAAAACGTATTGAGCGGAACGGAGAACGGATCCATTTTGTCGGACCCATCCCGGATCAGGTGCAATATGAACCCTTCCTTACAGTGGTCCATTCCGACCCCACCATCCCAACACTCAGCTTAAATATTGCCAGAAGAAGCAGAACTAGCATCAATGTAGGAGAGCCATGGGCCTCAAAGTCTATCACATCTGCATAGGCATTTCCCATTGAGGTTAGTGAGTTTATACAAGTGAATCAAACAGGAAAAAGTGTCCACACACTGGCCAAGGCTAGAAACATATGTACACCAAAGGAGCAACAGAAAACCCTCCAAAAACAGCACCACTAAATTGAAGTTTGGAAAAATGTTATACAAGATCTTAATTATAACATGATCAAATGCTAATGCCATAACTTACAATACAATTAAAAGCACATAAAAACCCAAATAAAAACCTTTGCCATGACACAATAATCTATAATATTGCGGCCCAACTATAATATACTGTCAGCACCAGAGGTTCAAAAATGAACCTCAGATTGAAGTGAATCATTAATTAAAGAAGTTTAAGTCCTCCCCAGTTGGTAGCTGTGGCTGAATCCACCTTATAATCACTGATTTCCTTGCATAGAAGCAGAGTATGTACAAGAGAGCAATCTGTGGTGTACTTGTCATTACCTCATCCTCATGAATTACTCCCAATAACATAACAGATAAAACAATAGGCTTGTCAAACACAACAGATCCGATCATTCCTCCTCGTCTAAGTCCGGAAGGAACCGGAAGTAATATTGCTGTGTGCAGGCTGTGCGCCCATAATACAATTCTCCCTCTTTTTCATGGGACAACACTGAAGATATGACACTTCTTTGATACAATGTAAAGTACAGTGTACAGCTTGTATTACAGTGTAAATTTGCTGTCCCATTCAAATAACTCAAAACAAAATGTCTAAACCGATGGCAACAAAAGTGAGTACACCCCAAACTGACAAATGTCCAATTTCTGCCCAAGTGTCAATATTTTGTGCGCTCACCATTATTTTCCAGCACTGCCTTCACTATCTTGGGCATGGAATTCACTAGAGCTTCCCAGGTTGCCACTGAAACCATCTTCCACTTCTCCATGATGAAGCTGATGAAGACTTTGCTTTCCTCCACGTCCCACTTGGTCTGTCCAGCACCTTTACACTCTTCTATCACAGTTTCTTAAGTGAATGTCTTGGAGATGTTTTTAGGGTCGTTGTCATATTGGAATACTGCCCTGCATCCCAGTTTCCAAAGGGTAGGGATCATGCTCTGCTTCAGTATGTCACAGTACATGTTGGCATTCATGGTTCCCTCAATGAACTGTAGCTACCCAGTGCTGGCAGCACTCATGCAGCCCTAAACCAGGAAACTCACACCACTATGCTCGACTGTAGGCAAGACACATTGGCCCATATGCAATTAACTTTTTCACCTTGTCAATATAATGCCTTTTAAACTACCAGCAAGCAAGAAAATACTCAAAAAAATTGAGCGTATTCTTTAACCTTTTTCTTTATAGTTTTTCAATTGCAAAATGCTACATAGTTATTTTAAAGAGAAGATAAAAAATTATCACCTAGGAGAAAACTCAGGAGAAAATGTGAATTGCATATGGGCCATTGTCTTTGTACACCTCACCTGGTTGCCACCATCTGAACAAAAAAAGTTTATCTTGGACATCAGACCACAGGGCATGGTTCCAGTAATCCACGTCTTTAGTCTGCTTGTCTTCAGCAAACTGTTTATGGGCTTTTTTGTGTATCATCTTTAGCACAGGCTGCCTTCTAGGACAATAGTCATGTAGACCAATTTGATGCAGTGTGTGGCGTATGGTCTGGGCACCCGGCACCCAGGGCCGGGACAAGGCAGAGGCTGGACAGGCTGCAGCCTCAGAGTGCTTCCCCTAGAGGACGCATTCCTCTGCACTCTCCCCGCCTGCCCCATTCATTTGCCTTCTCCCCTCCTGCTCTATGATCTCCCCCACTAAACTAATCTCCCCGAGTCCCCTGATATCCCCCTTCTCTCTGGCAAGGAGCGTTCCATTTGCCCTGAGCTATAACATTCGGTTGCTAGGCAACAGCCGGAAGCCGACTTCTGCTGTAACGGAACTGGCTGTCGGCTTCCTACAGAGTTGCCTGTGTGTTATTGCACGTGTCAGATAGTTGGACTGGACGGGGGAGGCCCTCTCTCAGGCAGTAGTGAATGCCACCCTAGATGACTCAAAAGGACAGATAAAGACCAGCTGTTGTCATGCCTGGGATAAGCAGGTATGGTGGGGGAAGGGGGCTTTGAAAGAGGCAGACAAATGAGTGGGAATCACATTGAATAGCTGTGTGTGTGTGTGTATACTGTGTGTTTACAGCGTCTGTATATGTACAGTGTGTGTACAGTGTGTGTTGTCGATGAGTACTCCTAAGTTCTTCTCCAAGTTTGATGTCCCCAACTCCCCATCTGTATCCCGTTTATTTTGTATGGCGCTAGACCATTGGTATGGGATTTTTTACATGTTTCTATGCTTCTGCCTAGTGGAGGGATTGCGTCGCGCAGCCAAGCCATGATGTGAAGGTGTTTGTACTGGTCTGCTTGCTGCCGTGAGTACCTTTCTGACAAATTGCAGCCCCCCGAGCCCCGCTAGTTCCCAAGATAGGTTCATATGCCTTATCTCAGGAACCAACTAGGGGGATGCAGACATAGATTGGGGGTACCCCTCCCTACCCTACACATTTGGGAAGTGTAGGAGGCGTAGCTGGCAAGCTATCAACGGCAATCCCTCATCTACGTAAAGGACTGGCTGCCCTGATCAATCATTTAGTTCACCTAGTCCTAGAAAAGGGGGTGGTCAGTGGTCACCACATCAGAATTTTATGCAATAAAAAGTGGCATTTCAGTTTTATCAAAGGTAACAAGTGTGCATTTACTCAGGGCCTGATTACCAACCAGGCAACAAAAGCAGTCACTTGGGGCCCCATTCAGAGTCAAAGGGGCCCCATCAGCACATAAACCAGCCTTCACCATCCTGTCAGCGGTGGCTGGATGGTATAATGGTTAAAGGGACTCTGAGCAGTGCAGTAACTATGGAAAGATGCATATCATTTTAAAGCTCTCTTTCTCCTCTTTCCAATGATATATAAACCGCCGCCCTATGCCTTTTAGTTTTCGATATTTTTGTGATCAAAATTGCGACTACAGCAATTTCGATCACGAAAATAGAGAAAACTAAAAGGCGTAGGGTGGCAGTTTATCTATCATTGGAAAGAGGAGAAAGAGAGCTTCAAAATGATATGCATCTTTCCATAGTTACATTGTATTACACAGGGTGACTTTTCTCCAAAGTCGGCAGCTCGATTCAGCACAATGCAATGAAATATAAGGAACCCAGGGGGATATAATTACAAACATCATGCTGGTAGGTGTGAGGATGTAATTAATTAGCTGTGGGTATGCTTAAAGAGACTCTGAAGCGAGAATAAATCTCGCTTCAGAGCTCATAAATAGCAGGGGCACGTGTGCCCCTGCTAAAACGCCGCTATCCCGCGGCTAAACGGGGGTCCCTTCACCCCCAACCCACCCCCCGCAAAAGTGTGTCGTAGAAAGGTCGCAGAATTTCCCTTCCTGGAGGCAGGGCTAACGGCTGCAGCCCTGCCTCCAGTCGCGTCTGTCAGCGGCGCATCGCCGCCTCTCCCCCGCCCCTTTCAGTGAAGGAAGACTGAGAGGGGCGGGGGGAGGCGGAGATACGCGCTGACAGACGCGCGTGGGGCAGGGCTGCGGCGGTTAGCCCTGCCCCAACCAGGAAGCGCTCCCCGGGTGTATCGAGGGGGATTTGGGGGTGAAGGGACCCCCGTTAAGCCACGCTATAGCGGCGTTTTAGCAGGGGCACACGTGCCCCTGCTATTTATGAGGTCTGAAGCGAGATTTATTCTTGCTTCAGACTCTCTTTAAAGGCATACCCACAGGCACTGCTCGGAGTCCCTTTAAGAGCTCTGCCTCTGACACAGGAGACCAGGGTTCGAATCTCGGCTCTGCCTGTTCAGTAAGCCAGCACCTATTCAGTAGGAGACCTTAGGCAAGTCTCTCTAACACTGCTACTGCCTATAGGGTGCGCCCTAGTGGCTGCAGCTCTGGCGCTTTGAGTCCGCCAGGAGAAAAGCGCGATATAAATGTTATTTGTCTTGTCTTGTCAAATGATGCCGCGCGCTGCTGATTGTCTTCAGAGCCAGGCTCTCCTCCTAGGTCCCCCTCCTGCTACTGTGTGCTCTGCCGCTGCCCACTCCTCTCTCCCTTCCCACAGAGAACCTCAGCTGCAGCAAGAATGATAGCAACAGATGGCAAACGCTCACTCATCTATCCATGATCCAAGCGATAGAGATCCCGACATCTGAAACCCATCTGTCTCTTCTACAGTGCAGCCTCTCGCTCTGAACTTCCTGATTCTCAGATCAGACAGGAAGTAGGAAGTAGTAATAGTAGTAGTAACAGAGCGGCAGCACTCTAGAGGAGACAGATGGGCTCCGGATGACGGGACCTCTATTGCTTAGATCGCAATAGGTGAATGTGAGTCATCTGGTGCTGTCATTCTCCCCCGCTGCGGCTGCCTTCTCTGCTGGACTATCGTATTCACTGGGATGGAGGCTGCATGGTGGCTGTCTAGTTTGGGAGGAAATCGGTTGTTTGGTGGTGGGGGTGGTTATGTAATTCTGTCTGGGGAACGGCTTCCGGTTTGGAGGTTGTCCAGAGCTTTCTGCTATTGCCAGGCTGGAGATGCAGGGGGAGAGTGCTGCTGCTGTGATATCTGGTGCCCTCTTCACAGGGGTGCCCCAGCCCCTGAGTGCAAATGTCCCAGCCATTCATCTCTCATTCTGCATTTTGCCGCTGCTTTTCCCTGCATTGTGCACCCACAGAGGAAAGCGGGCTGTTGCCCATAGCAACCAGTAGCTCGTCTGCCCCGGTGTGTGCGGCATGTTGCTGTGCAGTTGCATCTTCTGATTCTATTACGACATGATGGGGGGCCCAAATCAGTTACTTTGCTTAGGGCCCCATTTAGCCTTAATCCGGCTCTGCATTTACTACATGTAGGGGGAAGGGAGTAATTGTTTCAACAATCTTGGAAGCCATCCATGCACTTTAACAGCTGGTAAGAGTTAATTAAACACTGGCATCAAAGGAACTATATTCCCTGAAAGATGAATCTGTTGTCACACATAAGAGGTAATTAAACACTACAGTATTTACTTTTGTTTTCATGCACAATCTCAGTAGCATTCAGAGAAATAATAATAATTCATTTCCTGGAACCAAACTGTCAGATGATCAGAGTCGGATAATAGACGGGAGATATTGATTTTAGGCAGTCTTGTTAAATCCAATGTTTAATTACCCTCCGTCTGACACCTGTGGAAGCTGATCCAATTATGTAATCAGTTTAAAAGCTCTGCAAAAACACCATAATGAACATTGAGAATAATATTTGCTGTGCTCCTGATGACAGAGGATGGTTAATTATTGATGACACATTGTATCGTAGCCATAACTCAACATGGTACACATTGATCTGTGCACTCTATAGAACACATTTTTTTTAAATGGCGTAAAATTGGGAGACTTGTAAGTAATGCAAAAAGAGATTAACCACTTGAGGACCGCAGTGTTAAACCCCCCTAAACACCAGGCCATTTTTCTGTTAATAGGCCACTGCAGCTTTAAAGAGAACCAGAGATAATCTAATAAAAAGCTGTTATACATACCTGAGGCTTCCTCCAGCCCCATACGCGCTGATCGATCCCACGCCGCCATCCACCGCTGCCCGCACCTACGAGAACCGGCTCCCGCTGTTCCGTCAGTCTGAGCCAGTCTAGCGTAGCAGAAGTGCGCTCTTTGCGTATCTCTGCAGCAGCCGCTGGAGAGATACGTAGAGGGCGCACTTCTCCTGCGTAGCCTGGCTCCGATGATGTCAGTGACGGGAGCCGGTTCTCGTAGATGCGGGCAGCGGTGGATGGCGGCTTGGGATCGAACAGCGCGTATGGGGCTGGAGGAAGCCCCAGGTATGTATAACAGCTTTTCATTAAATTATCTCTGGTTCCCTTTAAGGCCTAGCACAACACAGCACACAAGTGATCCCCCTCCCCCCCCTTTTCTCTAGGGTCTAAATACTCCCCCATGTTTATTTTATTTTTTTTTAACAAATATTTATTTTATTTTTCTATTAAATTGTACCATTTTTTTATTTCATTTTGTGCCCGTCCCTCCCTCCCTCCCCCTGCCAGCCAATCAGCGTGATCGGCTGTCATAGTCTTCAGCCCATGACAGCCACTCAGTTTCGGCACTACAGAGGGGACAGCCGTGTCACACGGCTGTCCCCAGTACAGCGCTGCCATAGATCGCAGCGCTGTACATGGTTATTAGACAGCGTATTTGCCGTCTATCAGTCTCCGAGCGGCGATCACCACTGGGAGACTAAAGGCGGAGTGGAGCTCCGCCTTGCAAGCGGAGATGCGCATGATCTCCTTCTGGCCCCATAGAAGGCCGTTTACGCCAACCGGGGTCATGGGGAACTGATGCGTTTACGCCAATTGGTGTGGAGTGGACGGCTAGAGGTTAAAGGACCACTATCGTCAAAAATGTAAAATTGAAAATACATATACAAAAAATGAGCATTTCTCCCAGAGTAAAATGCACCATAAATTACTTTTTTTCCTATGGTGCTGTTATTTACAGGAGATAGTAAAAAGCTGACAGATTTTGGATTATACCATCTCCTCATGGGAAATTCTCAGCATTACATTTATATACAAAGATGTCAGATGTTATATAAAAAAGATGTCAGACAGCTTCCCTGCTCGCTCACACACTATTTTGGCAGAAGTGCCGTTCAGCAAGTGCTTTTGTAAATAAAGAAATAACTGAGAAACCCCCAAGAGGAGATGGACTAGTCCAAACCCTGACAGATCTGTCAAATAATCACTACCTACTGTAAGTGACAGCAACATAGGAGAAATGTAATTTAGGGAGCAATGGACATTTATATGAATATATTTTACATTTTACAATTTTTCACAATAGATGTCCATGAAGAGCCCTTTCACATGTTTCAAATCAGTAATACAGGGTGGGCCATTTATATGGATACACCTTAAAGCGGACCCAAACCAAACATTTTTTAAATTCAAAATATTTTGTTGCACCACTTTGACACATACAAAGATAATTAAACACTCCTTCATGCCTATGAGCATTTCAGTGCATGCTTTTCACCCTTCTCTTTTGATAACTAGGGTTATACCGCAGCTCTTGAGCGCTTTGAGTCCGACAGGAGAAAAGCGCTATACAAATGTTCGGATTATTATACAGGTGACAGCCATAGCAATTCCTCCTTTGCCGGACACCACCTACTCCACCAGTTTGCCGGATTCTGTCCCGGCAATATGAAAGGAAGGGAGGGGTTCCTCCAATAAATATAAAATATTTTATATTTGTCATCGTGCAGCTGAAAAAAGGCTGCTCTTTATTATTATAATTTAGAAAATAGATTTTATTTCTGAAATCTTGTATTTTTAATTTAGGTCCACTTTAATAAAATGGGAATGGTTGGTGACATTAACTTCCTGTTTGTGGCCCAATAGTATATGTGAAGGGGGGAAATTTTTCAAGATGGGTGGTGACCATGGCGGCCATTTTGAAGTCGGTCATTTTGAATCCAACTTTTGTTTTTTCAATAGGAAGAGGGTCATGTGACACATCAAACTTATTGGGAATTTCACAAGAAAAACAATGGTGTGCTTGGTTTTAATGTAACTTTATTTTTTCATAAGTTATTTACAAGTTTCTGACTACTTATAAAATGTGTTTAATGTGTTGGATTGTCAATGCAACCCTCTTCTCCCACTCTTCACACAGTGATAGCAACACCGCAGGAGAAATGCTAGCACAGGCTTCCAGTATCCGTAGTTTCAGGTGCTGCACATCTCGTATCTTCACAGCATAGACAATTGCCTTCAGATGTCCCCAAGGATAAAAGTCTTCTGTGGCGCTGTGGCGACAGTGACATGTGTTTGTGACATGGTATGTTATTGTGTAATGACATGCGGTGGGTCACTGAGAAGAGGCAGACAGTGTGGATGAAGACTGGGAGGACGGACAGAGCAGCACACTGGGACAGGTGAGTTGCTATGCTGACAAAACTTTGCAGTGGCCGAGTGAGCTCAAGTCATAGGGAGATCTGTGGGGGCCCTGGGGCATTTGCCTGCTTAGACTCTATGGTAGCACCAGCCCTGGTGACTTTTAGAGCACACCTGTTAGGTTCAGTCTGTGTGTCTGGTGTTTCAGATTTCATATACGGTATGTCCATCAAATGGTTCATTGTGTAATGTGGAAGTTAGTGCCTCCTGTTGCAGTTAACCCTTAATGTCAAGATCCATGTTGGCTGGTATTGTTTTTCTATTTGTCTTAATATGATATGATATAATAATTTTTTATTTTATTTTATTGATAAAAACAAGATACAGACAAAACAGCACTGGTCTCCAACATGGAGAAGATAATACATAATAGCACATTGCCAGTAACAACATATCTGGAACTACACAATCATAAGAAAGCATTACATAGCAAATAACTATAAATAGTTATTAGATGCATATAGCAAAAGACGTCAATAAGTCACATATGAATTTAAATACAAATCACGGTAATGGCGATCCAGTGCCGCAGAAAACAAGACAAAACTGAAAGGAGTAAAAAAGTGAAAGTAGAAATAGAGAAGAAAAGAAGAAGAAGATGGCTCTCAGGCCCACCTCCCGACCCCCCCTCCCCCCAAAAAAATAATCACATATAATGGATATAATTCATGAATCTAAGCTCAGGTAGATCCAAATGCTACTTATTCGGGATTAAAAATAATTATATTTAATGGATATAATAATTATTATTGGATATAATAACGATGTTGCCTCCAGTAGTTTTAGCCACGCACCTGCAATAAGCATGCAGCTACACATGGGGCCTGATCCAATTCACCTTTTCTCCTAGGAGATCATTTTTCTTATTCTGTTTCAGCACTTTGCAATTGAAAAAGTATCAAAAAGTAGGTCAAAGTGCAGTCAAAATTATTCTGAGTATTTTCTTGCTTGTAGGTGGCTCTTTATTGATAAGATATGAAGATATCACCTAGGAGAAAATTTGATTTAGAAAGCCCAGATCACAGCATTTTGCCTGACTCCTGCCAAACAAGATGTCAAAGTTCCTCCCACATCCCAAAAACCTCCTTGGTGTCATTTTAAACATAATGCATGCCGCCCCGTGCTGCCCTATCTTTACTGCTCAGGGATGACCTTTACTTTTACAGTACCCATCATGCAAATGGTGGTGTAGTACAGCACCAACAGCACCATGAAAATGCATTTAGAAGAAATTTCACTTGGGACCTAATTTCTTAGTATAAATGTGGCTGCACCTTGCACTGCTGCAGTAAGCATCAGTGTCAAGCTGCATGCATAGCTCAGCATGGTTGCACATTTTTAAAATGGCCCTATACTCAGTTACCATAACATCACCCTCGACTTCAGTAGTTTCATGAGCCCCCCTCTAAGTAGACTGCTTGGACCCTCCTCAAAACTTTCAATGTTTTTTAATATCTGGACACCCCCCAGGTCTCTGGGCCACATCTTTCTCACATAAGAAACAATTTAAGGGTGGTTGAGCGCCAGGCCAGGCTCATACTCCCACAACCCAGAAACCCCTGCACCAAAACCCCTGCACTCCCTACTGGTTAATTCTGTACTGTGACCTTACCTACCATCACTGAACTTAACAGGATGAGGTGGTTAGTTGCTATAGCAGCCCTTCCCTTTCTCCAACAGGCAGTGAAGAGTGGAGTTGAGTTCTCCATGCCTTTATCTTAAAGCAACCACAAGATGTTGGGCATCCAGGCAGGTAGTGTTATTTACAACAACGTCAACCAGATCAGCAGTGGCAGTTTTTAAGTACAGATCTGCTTTAAAGCTGTCACATTTTGCATGGCCCATGGCAACTCACTGCAGATACAAGCTGGATGTGAAAAAGATGTGCTAGAAGCTAGAGTAATGTTATTAGTTTTAGAAATCAGGACAGTGGCTTGTAAATTGCCAATAACTACCTGTCATCAGGAGCTTGTGAGTGTAAACACACATAGAATCACTGCTATCGAAAGCACTGCTTGCCATACAATGCCAGCTTACTGATGCCAGCGCCTTCCATGGGTGCTCTGATTATGGCAGCTACAAGGGGAGGAAAGTCTATTTTCCTTAATAATATTGTTAGTGGAAACAAGGTTTTATGGATTGTGAGTCTTCACATAATTGCTCTATAATTAGGATTTCAATTGCCGCTTTCATGTACTCCACTCTAAAGTTGGAGCTGCAGCTCAGGCAAACTGTGTCAGCAGAGGACGCTCAGCTGGTCTGGTTTGCCAACAGTTTGCAGAACACGCTGGGGGTTGTGGTTCAGGAACAGCTGGAGAGGTTGTGTATGCATAAGAAACTAATGCTGCCTTTTGCCAGCTGCTGTGTCTTCATTAATTCAACAAGAGTTTGCTGACTTCCAGTGGATATCCATGCTATATGCCAAGAGTTAAAGAGACTGTATCTGCTGGAAACAGTATTGGATTAAGTGCACATTAGCTTACAGTTGTATTTTAGGGAGAGGGCTGATTACGCCGTTTAAAATCAGTATTCAGGAAATGCTTTACCTGCCAGGTGATCTGCAATCAGCCAGGCTAATGACACACATAGCCCAGTCCCATAGCACAAGCAGCGTAAGGCCTCTTTCACACTAGCAAATGCAGATGGCCGTGCGATCAAACGTAACACACATGATCACGTTGCTGTGCATTGCGCTGCTGATCCCATACACTACAGTGAATGGGTCAGCATTGCAATATGCTGAAAATGTGTGCAGTAAAAATGTCAGTTTCCATAGTATTATTTAGTATTTATATAGTGCCAACATCTTTCCGCAGTGCTGTACATGTCACCAACTGCCCTCAAAGGGGTTCACAATCCTTACCATAGTCATGTCCATCATAGTCAAGGGCCAATTTAAGGGAATATTAATCAGCTTATTTGTATGTTTTTGGGGGAAACTAGAATGCCGGGTGGAAACCTACGCAAAAACGTGAAGACAGTGTCTGGACTGGGATTAAAATTGGGGACCCAGTGCTACAAGGCAAGAGTGCTTATCACTACACCACTGTGCTGTCCACATACCCCTCACTTCAGGTTCCCTTGAAGATGTCATGTGTCTTGTCGCAGGATACCTGTTCCAGCTGACAACCATTGTTGAAAATCTAGAGGGTATAAGTAGCTTTTTTGCTGGAGTTCAGCTCTTACCACTGAAGGTTAACTGACATATGTCCTTAAACCAGGAAGGCTCAGAATGTGAATATCAAGTGGTGGCCAGCCTGAAGCCATATGAACACAATATACTGATATTTGAAATGTAAACACCTGTTGATGACTTCAGATTTATTGAACAAAACATGACAGCATGCTATTACCTCGTTATGCCTTCTTTTTAATTGCCCCGTGTCAGTGATTTTATGACCCATCTGTCCCTCCTGAGCTCCGGAGCACAGTCTGGAATATGACAGGTCTTCACGTTTCATTACAAAAATTACAACGCAGGGCCTTGACAATAATTGCATTTCGCCAGATGATCACCGGGCAAGAGAGAGAGAGACTATTACCCAGCACAGCAATGTCATCCGTGTTAATTTTATTTCTCCTAATCCTTTCATATTCTAGTCAGATGGGATCCATATTTTGTTACCTAATAAAAATGTAATATTGTTATGCAGCAATATAAATGGGATGTTTGTTGCGCTTGACAGGGCCGCTATTTCTGTCCCTCGACGGGCATGTCACTGTTGTAGATGGAGAATGTCGATGTACTGACAATGACTCAAATCAGATTTTTATGATTCAAATAATTTTGAAGCCGTTTACAGTAATACGAACAAGATATATCATTTTGATTGGTTTAGCCTATTACGACTGAATAGTTTAGAGATGTAAGATTATTTAGTGACAAAAGTACAAAGAGGAAAAAATGTGCAGTAACTTCTATCAGCCAATCGATATGAGGACAGAATCACATCTCCAGAGCTTATAGCTGTAGAAAATCTGAGGCTGTACTCTTTGTCCATTTGCATAAGTCACTCTATAAATACGGGCTGTCCAACATGTGTCCATTGTGCCATAATCCATGCCAAGCCATTCTGATTGGCTGATAACAGTTGGCTGGTATCATGGTAGCTGCTCATGACGTGCTGCAAAATGGTATTTGAATCACTTTTCAAGGAGATTTTGCAGCGATTTGGTAGCTGAATGTTATTTTTTTTTAAATAAAATGCATTTTACTTACCAGGTGTCCCGATGTCTGGTTTCCGCCAATAGCCCCGCCCCCTAGCAGAAGCGGTCCCTGACACTTCTCTGATTGGAGCTAGAGACGCACCACGGTGCAGTGACAGGTCATATGCATAGCACCACCCCCTCGCTCAGTGCTGGGCAGGAAGTAAATCACAGGGATTCCCATTGATCTGTGCATCCGTGCACCTTGTGCCGCACCGTTCTCCCGTCATGCACATTCAAAGCGTCGCTCATTGACTAGCATTACTGCATGATCAATGCGGTAGGTGCCGTTTCATACCTTAATGCATAGCAGACTTTGCAACAGCATTACAGCAATTAGGATTTCACTAACGCATCCGTCGACTATGCATAGACTTGCACAACTTGTCGTGTGAGGCCTTAAACAAAAAAAGAAGGGAAAAAAACACGCTATTTCCAAGTTTTCTCCCATTATAATTTGAAAATAAGTGCTAATGCCACTAAAAAGCACAACTCCATTTGCTTTTTCTGCCATTTATTACAAAACTTAAAGAGGAACTCCAGTGAAAATAATGTAATACAAAAAGTGCTTCAGTTTTGCAATAATTGTGTATAAATGATTTAGTCAGTGTTTGCCTGTTCTTTCCTCTCCCTGATTTACATTCTGACATTTATCACATGGTGACATTTTTACTACTGGCAGGTGATGTCAGTGGAAGGAGATGCTGCTTGCTTTTTTGGCAGTTGGAAACAGCTGTAAATAGCTGCTATTTCCCACAATGCAACTAGCCCATAATTTAATAATAATATGTCCTCTTGACATTCATATAAAAAAATGTATTCCCTAAAGGCAGTAAGTGTAATTTTACTATTTGGCCACAAGATGTCCCCGCTCAGCACTTCCTATTTGTGTACAATAAGTACTATAGGAAGTAATGTGCTGCTACATTGTAACTAGGGAAGTGACACAGGCATCAATGGATGTCTGCAATCACGGTGGCCTATAGGGGAGATTAATGAATAATAACTTTGTTCCCATTCATAAATCTAATGATCGGCGGCGGTAAGCGGCAAAATTGGGCGAGCGGGAGGAAGCGCAGCAGCTCTATTTAAGAATGAACACTGTTTTTGACCTAAAACAGTGGTTATTCTCGGCAGACACATACGTATTCTGCTAATCCCCCCTATTGCCGGCAACAACGCAATTGCGTGCATCAGCCCGCACAATCGCGCACACAGCCCCCAAGCTGCAGGTATGTGACTATCGCATCCCTGCGGGCTCACGTCCCAGCAGCAGAAATGGTTAAAGTACCCCTGAACTAAGTTCACTGAACTGCAATAAACCATAGAGATATGTAGTGTACAGGAATCCAGGGGTGGGTCCTGGATGGCAGATATAGGTAGGGACTGGGAAGGAGCCTCAGGTATTTTGGCAACCAATGGTTGCTGTTTAGTTTTTCCAGGTCCCGGAGCTCTGGAACAGGGAAGGAAAGTAACTGGGTGGGCCTCCCTGTTCCACCTCAGTCCATGCCTGCTTTTGAAAGCAGCCAGACAACAGTTATCTGGAGCTCTGAGCAGTGGGCTAGCTGATTAGGAGTGCAGCAGGTGTGCTGCAATGTTGATGTGTGTTGGCCTCCCGAGCTGTGATTACAGAGTGGACAGCTTGTTGCATTTATCCATTATATTTCCAAAACTGGACTGTTTTCTGGTCTATAACATTGCTCAGAGAGCAAGGAATCTGTTCCTCTACAAAACTGAAGTAAGCTATTTTGTTTTACTTTAATTATTGCCTTTTGCTGGAGAAAAGCTTATTTTTGTTGTGTTCGGCTTAAAAAAAACTGGACTATCTGATACATCTACTGTCCCCTGCGTGCTTGCAGTAGTTCACGTGAACCCCTAAACTTTACAGTAGTTAGTACTGTGACAAAGCTCATAGCACATTCTTTACACATCTGTACCCCACTGTGTCTCTGCAATCTTGATTTTACTTATTTGACTGGGCCACCTATGGACAGGGGCGTAGCAATAGGGGGTGCAGAGGTAGCGACCGCATCGGGGCCCCGAAGGGCCTCCGTTAACTACAGAATTAGCTCTCTATTGGTCCTATGCTCATAATAATGACTTCTGTAGATACTTTGAATAGTGGTAATCATTAACAAACTGTTCCCCATCCCCTTCTTGCACCTCTGACACTGTAGTTGCCATTGGCAGATTTTGGTGCGCCATATCAATTGTTATGTATAGAGTGCTTGGGGGGCCCCATTGTAAAACTTGCATCGGGGCCCACAGCTCCTTAGCTACGCCACTGCCTATGGAGTATGGATAAGGAGGAGGCAGTGTTGCCAACTTAGCGACTTTGTCAAATCCCTCTAGCGACTATTTTTTTTTAAAAAGAGACTAGCGACAAATCTGGCGACTTTTTCTTGTGTCACTGACTCTTATGTGTCTGAACTGACTCTTCTCAACTTGCTACAGCAGCTGCCGCTGCCGGCCCCTCACCCGTCCCAAAGCACTCACAGACAGGCCCGTCCTCTCACAGGAGTCTTCCCCCCCCCCCTCCCCCCAGCTGCAGTTACAGCAGGAGAAGAATAAACTCAATGTTATGAGATAAGTTACGGTGACCATACATCCCGCTTTACCCGGGACGCGTCCCACCTTCGGGGGGCGCTGTCCCAGGCTGCATGAGGTCCCGGGAAACGTCCCGCTTTTAGCAGCGGGACGTCCCGGCCTCGGGACTCTGGCCACCGTACAATGAACTAGCCGCAGCGTCTACTAGACGCTGCGCTAGTTCATTCCCCGCAGCCCCGCTCCAGCCTGCAATGTTCTCCTCCGGCAGGCACAGGCAGAGCAGGGCTACGGGAAGATGGCGTCCGGAGGCGGAGCCCTGTATTGGAGACTATTTGTCTCCAGTACAGGGCTCCGCCTCCGGACGCCATCTTGCCGTAGCCCTGCTCTGCCTGTGAGAGGCTGAGCGGGAGATTGAAGATCGTCCAGGCCAGGGGGAGCTGCACCTGAGGCACCAGAGGCTGGCTGCGTGAGGGGACATCTTCTGCCAGGTGAGTAAATGCTTTTTCTTGCAGGTGAAGTGTTTGCCCACATTGTGTTCATTTTGTACTGACATGTTTGCCCGCAGTGCGTTTATCTTGTACTGACATGTTTGCCCGCAGTGCATTTATCTTGTACTGACATGTTTGGCCGCATTGCGTGTATTTTGTACTGACATGTTTGCCCGGAGTGCGTTTATCTTGTACTGACATGTTTGGCCGCATTGCGTGTATTTTGTACTGACATGTTTGCCCGCAGTGCGTTTATCTTGTACTGACATGTTTGCCCGCAGTGCGTTTATCTTGTACTGACATGTTTGCCCGCAGTGCGTTTATCTTGTACTGACATGTTTGCCCGCAGTGCGTTTATCTTGTACTGACATGTTTGCCCACAGTGCGTTTATCTTGTACTGACATGTTTGCCCACAGTGCGTTTATCTTGTACTGACATGTTTGCCCACAGTGCGTTTATCTTGTACTGACATGTTTGCCCACAGTGCGTTTATCTTGTACTGACATGTTTGCCCGCAGTGCGTTTATCTTGTACTGACATGTTTGCCCGCAGTGCGTTTATCTTGTACTGACATGTTTGCCCGCAGTGCGTTTATCTTGTACTGACATGTTTGCCCGCAGTGCGTTTATCTTGTACTGACATGTTTGCCCGCAGTGCGTTTATCTTGTACTGACATGTTTGCCCGCAGTGCGTTTATCTTGTACTGACATGTTTGCCCGCAGTGCGTTTATCTTGTACTGACATGTTTGCCCGCAGTGCGTTTATTTTGTACTGACATGTTTGCCCGCAGTGCGTTTATTTTGTACTGACATGTTTGCCCGCAGTGCGTTTATTTTGTACTGACATGTTTGCCCGCAGTGCGTTTATTTTGTACTGACATGTTTGCCCGCAGTGCGTTTATTTTGTACTGACATGTTTGCCCCCATTGCGTTTATTTTGTACTGACATGTTTGCCCCCATTGCATTTATTTTATGCTGAAATGTTGCCCGCAATGTGTTTATTTTGTGCTGAAATGTTGCCCATTGCGTTTATTTAGTGGTGTCTGGGGTAACTGTTGCTGCATTTATTATTTAATGGTCAAAGTTGGCTGTGTTTGCTGCTTTGTGGTTATGGCATACTATTAAATAGCATCACACAGTTTCTGCACACCTATGATGTGAATCCACGTTTGACCACATCACGGCGTAAACACTGCTTTCTTATGCCTCGCTGTTGCATCATTCTGTTAGCTCCGCCCATAGAATGTCATGACCACGCCCATTTTTCGCACGCGCTGCAGACACCAAATGTTTCGGCCGCACCCCCTATTTTTCGACGCGGCGCGCCACCCCCCCCCCCCCCAATTCCCCCGTCCCAGGTTGAGCCTACAAAAATCTGGTCACTCTAGATCATAGGTTCTCAACGTGTGGTATGCGTACCCCAAGGGGTACTTCTGAGGGTTCTAGGGGGTACTCAGGCTTGATATACTTAACCAAAAATAACAAATTTAGAGTTTTAGAAAATGATACATCTTATTTAAACAGCACCAAATTAGTATTTTAGCTAATTAAAAGCAATTGTAAATGCTTGGAAATGGTTTAGAACCAATTATAATGTACTACAATTAAATATATATTTGTCAAGGGGTACATGTGATAATGTTTACCATGCTAGGGGGTACTTGGTGAGTACAGGGTTTTAAAAGGGGTACATACCAATAAAATGTTGAGAAACACTGCTCTAGATAAGTCGGAATCTTACAAATGGGTTTGTCAGATACAAATACACATTCTTACCATATTTCAAGCTTCAAATAAGTGTCATGTAACTTTATGAAAGCCATATGACAGAATTGTCTCTTACTTTCGGTTTCTGAAATTGCAAATAACTTGCACGTGCAGCGTGCATTATGCAAATTACGTGATGACGTCATCTAGCGACTTCTACGACAGCTAATAGCAACTTTCCTTACTGACGAGTTGGCAACACTGGGAGAAGGCAGTTCTCCTTGTCTGCCTTTGCACATTCTGTTCTAGTTGCCTCCGCTTTCCCACCCAGTGTACGCCTCCTTGCTGCCCCTTCGTGCAAAGGGCACAGACATGCATCCAATGCACGAGTGGCACTGACATACAGGGCCGAGCCTGGGCGGGTGCTGCGGGTGCAAGGCACCCAGGCGCCTGCCTCTGAGAGGCGCCGCCCGGCCGCCGCTCTCCCCCTGTGGCCGAAGCTTGCTCGCTTCCTCTAGCCGCCGGCGCCGCCGCGTCAGACCTCGATCAGGCGGGCGCGCGCTAGGACCTAGCACGCCGCACTGATATGCGGAAGTGACATCACTTCCGCATATAGAGCGGGTGCGTCCAGCGCCCTCTCACTGGTCAGGTCGCCCGCTGATTGAGGTCTGAAGCTGCGGAAAGGTGAGGGGGGAGCGGTGGCTAGAGGGAGCGGAGCGCAGCGCTCCTGTCACTAACTACCCCAACGGGGACCCTATACCCCCTGGCTACCTAGACTGGGCACATATACCCCCCCCTGGCTACCTAGACTGGGCACATGGCTACCTAGACTGGGCACATATACCCCCCTGGCTACCTAGACTGGGCACATATACCCCCCTGGCTACCTAGACTGGGCACATATACCCCCCTGGCTACCTAGACTGGGCACATATACCCCCCTGGCTACCTAGACTGGGCACATATACCCCTCTGGCTACCTAGACTGGGCACATATACCCCCCTGGCTACCTAGACTGGGCACATGGCTACCTAGACTGGGCACATATACCCCCCTGGCTACCTAGACTTGGCACATGGCTTCCTAGACTGGGCACATATACCCCCCTGGCTACCTAGACTGGGCACATATACCCCCCTGGCTACCTAGACTGGGCACATATACCCCCTGGCTACCTAGACTGGGCACATATACCCCCTGGCTACCTAGACTGGGCACATATACCCCCCTGGCTACCTAGACTGGGCACATATACCCCCCTGGCTACCTAGACTGGGCACATATACCCCCCTGGCTACTTAGACTGGGCACATATACCCCCCTGGCTACCTAGACTGGGCACATATACCCCCCTGGCTACCTAGACTGGGCACATATACCCCCTGGCTACATATGCTGGGCACATATACCCCCTGGCTACATATGCTGGGCACATATACCCCCTGGCTACATATGCTGGGCACATATACCCCCTGGCTACATATGCTGGGCACATATACCCCCTGGCTACATATGCTGGGCACATATACCCCCTGGCTACATATGCTGGGCACATATACCCCCTGGCTACATATGCTGGGCACATATACCCCCTGGTTACATATGCTGGGCACATATACCCCCTGGTTACATATGCTGGGCACATATACCCCCTGGCTACATATGCTGGGCACATATACCCCTGCCTACATATACTGGGGACATATACCCCTGCCTACATATACTGGGGACATATACCCCTGCCTACATATACTGGGGACATATACCCCTGCCTACATATACTGGGGACATATACCCCTGCCTACATATACTGGGGACATATATCCCTGGCTATATATTCTGGGGACACTGGCTGTTTGTCATTATGTGCATTTACTGGTGAAAATCTGTCTCTTATGTGCATTTGCTGGTGAAAAGCTGTCTCTTATGTGCATTTGCTGGTGAAAAGCTGTCTCTTCTGTGCATTTGCTGGTGAAAAGCTGTCTCTTCTGTGCATTTGCTGGTGAAAAGCGGTCTCTTGTTATGTGCAGTTACTGGTGAAAAGCGGTCTCTTGTTATGTGCAGTTACTGGTGAAAAGCGGTCTCTTGTTATGTGCATTTACATGGGGAAAAGCGGTCTCTTGTTATGTGCAGTTACTGGTGAAAAGCGGTCTCTTGTTATGTGCATTTACATGGGGAAAAGCGGTCTCTTGTTATGTGCATTTACTGGTGAAAAGCGGTCTCTTGTTATGTGCATTTACATGGGGAAAAGCGGTCTCTTGTTATGTGCATTTACATGGGGAAAAGCGGTCTCTTGTTATGTGCATTTACATGGGGAAAAGCGGTCTCTTATGTGCATTTACTGGTGAAAAGCGGTCTCTTGTTATGTGCATTTACATGGGGAAAAGCTGTCTCTTATGTGCATTTAGTGGGGGAATTTTGTCAGTAAAAATAATCTTTTGTCAGTAAATTTTTAGATATTTGTCAGTAAAAATAACGTGAAAGGGTGGCAACACTGGCAGGCTGCGTGGCACAACGGGAAAGATACAGGCAGCCCACCTTGGGCTTGGCAGGGGGGAGGAGCCGACGTCAGCGAGCGAGAGTAGGGTGGCCGCAGGCAGCCATAAATACGCAGTGTGTGACTGCGCCGCACTCGCAGAGCCTCTCAGCCTGAGTCAGTCCAGAGACTAGCAGACTCGCAGGAAGCCAAAGCCAGCCAGGAGCAAGCCCATGGAAGAGGGGTAGGAATGGGGTATCACATGCATGCGTAAAGAGGTGGAAGGTGTGGGTGTGATTAGGCAGGACATGGGTGTGGTTATGTGGTTGGGCGCGGTTAATTTAACCACTCCCATAGGCGCCAGAGGAAATCTTGCTGACATAGAAGAGAATTCTCTGCGTAGGGAAACACTGACAGCAGTTTTTAAAATGGAGGGTGCGGTTTTCTTGGATGGACAGCAGTATTTACAGGACAACTGAAGACAGAAGAATATATGTGATATTTATTTCCTTTTGAACAATACCAGTTGCCTGGCAGCTCTGCTGATCTATTTGGCTGCAGTAGTGTCTGAATAACACCAGGAACAAGCATGCAGCTAATCTTGTCAGATCTGACAATGTCAAAAACATCTGATTTGCCTATGCTTGTTCAGGATCTATGGGTAAATCAGCAGGATAGCTAAGCAAATTGTATTGCTTAAAGGGAACCGAAGGTGGGATGGATATGGAGGGTGCCATATTTATTTCCTTTAAAACAACAGTTGCCTGGCAGTCGTCCTGATCCTGTGTCTCTACTTTTAGCCAAAGACCCTGAACAAGCATGGAGCAGATCAGGTACTCTGACTCAGCTGATTCAGGTTTTACTGGATTAGGCATATGCTTGTTCCAGGGCTTTGACGGAGATGATTTAGGACGCGCTCGGCCCCGCCAGTGACTGTGCACTAATGCCCGACCCGGGTGAACTAGAAGAGGCTGCCGGGGGCATTTAGGTAGGAAAGGAGAAGGTTGGAGGAGAATGGAGCGAGCGATGGGCAGCATACCAGCTTCCCATACATGCCTGCTCCCCCTGTTTCTCCAACTGTCTTGAGCTCTGGTACCCCCTTAAAGTGAACCTAAAGTCACTTAAAAAAAAACGAGATTAACTCACCTGGGGCTTCCCTCAGCCCCCTGCAGACGATCGGTGCCGTCGCAGCTCCGCTCCGATGTCCCAGGACCCGCCGGCGAGCACTTCCGGTTTGGCCGTCACCGGCCGACAGGGATGGGAATGCGAGTTATTGTTCGCGTTCCCAGCCTGTATATCGCCCCCTATGCTGCTATTGCGACCTCCTGGCCGCAATAGCAGCATAGGGGGCGATATACAGGCTGGGAACGCGAACAATCACTGAGGGAAGCCCCAGGTGAGTTAATCTTGGTTTTTTTAAGTGACTTTAGGTTCACTTTAATACTCTTTCTTATAATTGCATTCACCTTTGTATGTAGGTCAGGGGTCACTGAGCTTACCAAGCCAATTTGAGTTCCAATAATTAGTTCTAAAGGTTTTGGCATCAATAAAATGACAACAGTGCCCAAATGTATGCACCTGCCTAAGTTTATTTAAACAATTATTGCGCACTTTCTGTAAATCCAATAAACCTGAATGAACTAGAGCAGGGGCATAACTAGGAATTGCCGGGCCCCCCTGCAGAAATTCTGAGCGGGCCCCCTCCCCCGGGCCCGCTCAGGGCTGTTTTGGGGGGCTGGAGGGGTCGCAGCAGGGGTCGAGTCTGGCGTGAACGCGGGTGGACGACGTCCACCTACTTTATCGAGGGGAGCAGCGCAGTGGAGAGGAGCGTTGTGCAGCGCAGTGGGGAAGGGCGGACATCTCCTCCCCCCTTCCCTCACCTTGGGGCTCCCCTTCCTGGCTCTCCCCTCCAGAACATTTGCGATGGTGGCTGACAGCGGGAATCAGTGGGCGGGACTTTCTTACTCCTGTTCCGGCGAGTTGAAGCTGTGCGTGCCGCTGCTCTGGTCTTCACTAGACCAGACTAGCGGAATGCACAGCTTCAACTCGCCGGAACGAGGAGGTGGTAAGTCCCGCCCACTGATGCCCGCTGCCAGCCACCGCCGCAAATGTTCTGTAGGGGAGAGCCAGGAAGGGGAGCCCCAAGTTGAGGGAGGGGGGGGGGGGACGTCTGCCCTTCCCCACTGTTCTGCACAATGCTCCTCTCCACTGCGCTGCTCCCCTCCTGCTGGGGGGACACCTAGCTACCTATTCTGGGGACGCCTATAGACTGGCTATACTGGGGACACCTATACACCTGGCTACATATACTTGGGGACACCTATACACCTGGCTATACTGGGGGCACCTATACACCTGGCTATACTGGGGGCATCTATACACCTGGCTATACTGGGGACACCTATACACCTAGCTACCTATACATCTGGCTACATATACTGCGGACACCTATACACCTGGCTATACTGGGGACACCTGAACACCTGGTTACATATACTGGGGACACCTGACTATACTTGGGGACACCTATAGACCTGGCTACCTATTTCTGGGGACATCTGTACACCTGGCCACCTATTCTGAGGACATCTATACACCTGGCTACCTATTCTGGTGACATCTCTACACCTGGCCAACTATTCTGGGGACAACTATACACATGGCTACTTATACTGGGGACACCTATAGACCTGACTAGCTATACTGGGGGTACCTATTTTGGGTTAACTGCTGTCAGATCTGTATTTTTGGGGAACCGCTGATGCCATATTGCGTGTATTTTGGGGAACCGCTGCCAGATTGTGTATCTTGGGGAACCACTGCTGCCAGATTACATGTGTTTTGGGTATTACGTGTATTTTGGGTGATCCACTGCCAGGTTTCGCGTATTTTGGGGAACTTCTTCCAGATTATGTGTATGTTGGGGGAACTGCTGCTGCCAGATTGTCTATTTTGGGGGAACCACTGCCATATTATCTGTATTTTGGAGGAACCTCTGCCAGATTATGAATATTTTTGGTGAAATGCTGTCAGATTACATCTACTTTTTGGGGATACACTACGACAGAGCTCAAACTTCCCCTGGCAGACCTTTTATACCACTGCTAAGGCCGTGTATATTTGGCCCCACCCATGACCACGCCTACACTATGCTTAACCACGCCCACTTTTTGGCGCAGAGGTTTTTAGGGTGAGTCCACTCACCTCTTTTTCCAGGACTAGACCCCTGGGTCGCAGCATGAGGGGAGAGCTTGATAGCACGTCGGTGGGGTGGGGGGACGGTCCCCCCCCTCCCTCACCTCGGGCTCTCCCCTCCAGGATTGAATATTGCGTATGCAGGCGGCGGGCAGCATCAGATACATACCTTCCTTGCGTTCCACGGATGTTCCTCTCTCTAGCTTCTGACGCGACTTCCTGTATAAACAAGAAGTAGCATCAGACACTAGAGGGAGAAGCATCCAAGCTGGAACGCAAGGAAGTTATGTATCTGCCGCTGCCCGCCGCCTGCATACGCAATTTTCAATGCTGACGGAGAGAGCCCAGAGCCACGGACGTGCTATCAAGCTCTCCTCTCATGCTGCGACCCCCTCCAGCCCCCAAAAATGGCCCTGAGTGGGCCCCAGGGGAGAGCAGGGGCTCCATCCCCTATTGTTACGCCCATGAACTAGAGGTGTTTTGTACAGAGGAATGGTCCAAAATACCTTCACGCAGATTTCAGACTCTCATTGGAACCTACAGGAAGCGTTTAGAGGCTGTAATTTCTGCAAAAGTATGATCTACTAAATATTGATTTCATTTCTTTTTTTGTGGTGCCCAAATTTATGCACCTGCCTAATTTTGTTTAAACACTTTCTGTAATTCCAATAAACTTCATTTCACTTCTCAAATATCACTGTGTGCCGGCGGCGGCGCCAGGGGGGTGCTTTGGGGTGCTCAAGCACCCCCTAGAATTGTCCAAGCACCCCCTGGCGTGAAATGACTTCAGGCGTCTGAGACGCCGAGTCAGTTCACAGCGGCAGCCCGAAGCAGCAGAGCAGGGCTACGGTAAGATGGCTCCTGAAAGCCCTGCTCTGCAGACTTGGAGTCTGTAGTGCAGGGCTTCGGGCGGCCATTTTCCCGTATCCCTGCTCTCAGCACGGGCAGGAAGTCACGTGACATCGGGAAGGCAGAGAATCGTGGGAGTTGCGTGCCACAAGGAGGTCGGGACAGGAGATCTTCTGACCAGGGGAGGACTGGGACCTTTTGGCCTAGGGGGACAACACAAACTAGAGGCCCGTTTCACGGCATCCCCAGCCCAAAGCCATATCTTTCTTGTGTGCACATAGACACACACACACACACACACACACTATGTACCTGATGCCTAACCCCATTTCTCCGCACAATCTACCTGTCTGTGTCTTCCTCCAGCCCCACGCTCCCAGCATGTCCCTCGCCGCAGCTCTGCAGTCAGCCGTTCGCTGCCTCCCAGCCCCCGGCAATGACGTCAGGCCGAATGCGCCTGTGCGAGCGGCGCTGTCAATCACTGCCACATGGACCCTGCGCAGTACACTCCGGTCCACGTGGCGGTGATTGACAGTGCTGCTCGCACAGGCGCAGTACAGGTGCAGTACAGGCCGACATCCAGGTCGGACTGGTGCCATCGCCGGGGACTGGGAGGCAGCGGCAGCGAATGGCTGACTGCAGAGCTGCGGCGAGGGACATGCTGGGAGCGTGGGGCTGGAGGAAGCCCGGGTAAGTAGCACTTATTTCATTAAAAATGCCTGATAACTCCCTTAAACAACCCCCCCCCACACACACACAAACCTACCTACCTGGTGATGCCTAACCCCACTCCTGCCCACCCACCATACAAACTACTTGTCTGACACCTACCCCCCCCCCCCCCCCTCCAACTACCTGTTTGACAGTGCCTAACTGCCTGCCTCCCCCCTCCCCTGCCGCCAATCACACCACAAGAAGGAAAAACGTTCCCCCTCAGGCCAGGGTCAGAATGGGGATGATTATCACACAAAAAAAACTCAAGAGGGCACTGGCCTGGGCAGAGAATTGAATTTGACAGCAGTAGCAGGCAGGCAGCAAAGTGTGAGTAACTCAGTGACAAGAAGGGAGAAGAAGTACAGAAACAAAATTTATAAAAACCACCTTCTCCTCTGGCAACCTGGACCCGACCTCCTCTATCCTCCTGTCTCCTCAGTCCTACACCTCCTCCTCCACAGCAGCAAGCAGCTATAGGTGGCATCTCCGACTCCCAGCCCCCAGAGTGTCCGACTCCTCCAGCCAGGACAGCCAGCCACTCGTAGCCGCAGCTCCAGGCCCCCAGCCCCCCCCAGCACAGAAAGCTGAAGAGTGAGACAGCTCACTCCGATGACACCTCAGGCACAGCAGCACAGGGGAGGACTATGTCCGACTCCTCCAGCCAGCCACTCGTAGCCACAGCTCCAGGCCCCCAGCCCCCCCAGCACAGAAAGCTGAAGAGTGAGACAGCTCACTCCGATGACACCGCAGGCACAGCAGCACATTGCGGGCGGCAATGGCTCCAGGCGGGGGGCGGAGTCAAGCAGGGTCAACCCACCTGGCCGGAGAGGACCTAAGCTATTTGTGTCCTTGTGCCGCTCACATCCACCGCAGGTGCAGCCACGCACAAGGGCACACCACAGCCAGCCACCTCAGCCCCTTCTTTGATTGGATACTTCAACTTGCCGGGAAATATCGCGCGAGGTTGCGATCCCCACTGCGAACCTGTCACCTGTGGTATGTCTGCGGCCGCTGCGTATAGCAGCGGCCGGCCCTAATTACTTAAGATTTGGGCAGCCCGGGGGGCAATTGCCCCCCGTCCCCCTGGGCCAGTCCTCCCCTGCTTCTGACTGTAGGTGAGTAAATGGGTTTTTCTTTTTCAAAAGGTGGTGCTGATTGTGGTCAGAACTGCTGAGGATTGTGCATATTGTGGTCAGAACTGCTGAGGATTGTGTATATTGTGGTCAGATCTGCTGAGGATTGTGCATATTGGGGTCATATCTGCTACCGATTGTGCATATTGGGATCATATCTGCTACCGATTGTGCATATTGGGGTCATATCTGCTACCGATTGTGCATATTGGGGTCATATCTGCTGCCGATTGTGCATATTGGGGTCATATCTGCTACCGATTGTGCATATCGGGGTCATATCTGCTACCGATTGTGCATATCGGGGTCATATCTGCTGCCGATTGTGCATATCGGGGTCATATCTGCTGCCGATTGTGCATATCGGGGTCATATCTGCTGCCGATTGTGCATATCGGGGTCATATCTGCTGCCGATTGTGCATATCGGGGTCATATCTGCTGCCGATTGTGCATATCGGGGTCATATCTGCTGCCGATTGTGCATATCGGGGTCATATCTGCTGCCGATTGTGCATATCGGGGTCATATCTGCTGCCGATTGTGCATATTGGGGTCATATCTGCTGCCGATTGTGCATATGGAGGTCATATCTGCTGCCGATTGTGCATATCGGGGTCCTATCTGCTGCCGATTGTGCATATCGGGGTCATATCTGCTGCCGATTGTGCATATCGGGGTCATATCTGCTGCCGATTGTGCATATCGGGGTCATATCTGCTGCCGATTGTGCATATCGGGGTCATATCTGCTGCCGATTGTGCATATCGGGGTCATATCTGCTGCCGATTGTGCATATCGGGGTCATATCTGCTGCCGATTGTGCATATCGGGGTCATATCTGCTGCCGATTGTGCATATCGGGGTCATATCTGCTGCCGATTGTGCATATCGGGGTCATATCTGCTGCCGATTGTGCATATCGGGGTCATATCTGCTGCCGATTGTGCATATTGGGGTCATATTTGCTGCCGATTGTGCATATTGGGGTCATATCTGCTGCCGATTGTGCATATTGGGGTCATATCTGCTGCCGATTGTGCATATTGGGGTCAGAACTACTGAGGATTGTGCATATTGGGGTCAGAACTGCTGAGGATTGTGTATATTGTGGTCAGATCTGCTGAGGATTGTGCATATTGGGGTCATATCTGCTACCGATTGTGCATATTGGGATCATATCTGCTACCGATTGTGCATATTGGGGTCATATCTGCTACCGATTGTGCATATCGGGGTCATATCTGCTACCGATTGTGCATATCGGGGTCATATCTGCTGCCGATTGTGCATATCGGGGTCATATCTGCTGCCGATTGTGCATATCGGGGTCATATCTGCTGCCGATTGTGCATATCGGGGTCATATCTGCTGCCGATTGTGCATATCGGGGTCATATCTGCTGCCGATTGTGCATATCGAGGTCATATCTGCTGCCGATTGTGCATATCGGGGTCATATCTGCTGCCGATTGTGCATATCGGGGTCATATCTGCTGCCGATTGTGCATATCGGGGTCATATCTGCTGCCGATTGTGCATATCGGGGTCATATCTGCTGCCGATTGTGCATATCGGGGTCATATCTGCTGCCGATTGTGCATATCGGGGTCATATCTGCTGCCGATTGTGCATATTGGGGTCATATCTGCTGCCGATTGTGCATATTGGGGTCATATCTGCTGCCGATTGTGCATATTGGGGTCAGAACTACTGAGGATTGTGCATATTGGGGTCAGAACTGCTGAGGATTGTGCATATTGGGGTCAGAACTGCTGAGGATTGTGCATATTGGGGTCAGATCTGCTAACGATTGTGCATATTGGGGTCAGACCTGCCAAATTATTGAACGTGTTTTTTGTTCAAATCTGCTCACGTTACGTGTATTTTCTTGAGAAAACCTGCACAATTATGTGAATTTTCTCGGGAAGGGGTCACCAAAACTTGGGCCCTCTGTCTTTGCGTTGCACTTTTAAAGGGAACCCGAGGTGAGAATAATATTGAGGCTGCAATATTTATCTCCTTTTAAGCAATAGCAGCTGCCTGGCTGCCGTGCTGGTCCTCTGCCTCTAATTCTTTCAACCATAGACCCTGAACAAGCATGCAGCAGGCCAGGGGTTTCTGACAATATTGTCAGAGTTGACAAGATTAGCTGCATGCTTGTTTCTGGTGTAATTCGGTTCACTACTGCAGCCAAATAGATCAGCAGGGCTGCCAGGCAACTAGAATTGTTTAAAAGGAAATACATATGGCAGCCTCCATATCACTCTCACCCCAGGTTCACTTTAAATACAGTTAGCTCTGCCCTCATCTGGTCATGACCACGCCCATTTTTGCCACGGTGCGCAGGTTATAGCCACACCCATTTTTTGCTGCGGCACGCTTTGCGAGACACAGGTCATCAGCTGCCCCGGAAATTGGTCCAGAACCTGCATAGCACCCCCTAAAAAAAATTCCTGGAGCAGCCACTGCTGTGTGCGTCTCCTATATGATATATTTAACTGACATTTTTTATCGTAACAACCAACGATTTATACAGGAAAATCATGACTATTAACAAGGTTGCCCAAATTTTCACAGTCCACCGTATATTGGCACTCCTGGTTTTCTGCTTGTTTTTTTCTGCTTTTCTAACTTTCCGGTCCTGGAGTTCCGGTCTGTGGAGAGCCCCTCACTGGACATATTAGCTACTACAGTTGTATTATCTGTTCTGTGACGTGATAGCCTCAACTTACGTCTTGAATTAGCTAATTAGAATGTTAGGACATTTTTTTTAAATCATTACTTCTAATGATGTATTATATAAAGTACAGTTCCCGTGGTTACAGGTTTAGTTTGCACCATCAGGGAAAATGTTGTCAGTGCCCTAAAAAGTATATAGTATAATAATAAAACAAATCACCCAAAACCGATGTGTATGTGACAAGTACATTGTGCTTTCATGCACAACATAACAACAATAGCAACTACATAACAGCACTATGATATTAGCCAAGGGATACAAAGACTGCAGTAATAAAAGTACCCAATTAATTCTGATGTATGTGCAGCTGAAAACCCACAAAAAAATGTTTTCTTCTCCCCACAAAGACTCATGAAGACCAGACATGAAGTGCCACCTCTCCATAAACCCCCCACATAAGTAGTGAATTATTCTGGTATTGTCATTAGCATCTGCTAGTCCCCCTGCAATCATAAGAGCAGGGCACTACTGGTATTAGCCTTATAAATTATCTTTTTTATAGTAATTGTGGCGGTTTATAGATATCATGTGGTTATGCAATTATCACAAAGAAATATGAACTAAATGGTTTCCAGGGAGTTAATAAAAATGTTTATTTTATCCTGAATAACCCGGCAGTTGGTTTTAAAATATCATGTAGCTCTTTGCCAAGATAGTTTGTTAAAAGCAATGAGGAAATCTTGAGATTAAGGGTCCTTTCACACTACGTGGATTGCGTTGCAACAGACAATAAAAGTGCATCGCAATGTGACGCAATTATATTCCATCTGCACTTTCACACTGGTGCTTTGGTGGTGTGTTGATCGATCTGCGATGATTGCCGTGCGGTATCAGCTGATGAGCATGCTAATAGTTGTGACGTAAGCATACTGTTTTTCAGGATGTCCGCCACAACGGGTAAAGCCTTAAAGTACCCCAAGGGCCCGTTCACACTCTGCAGGTTGAGTAATGCACAGTTTAAAATGGGCTTAAAGGAACTCTGTCGCGAAAATCGTAAAATTTAAAATACTTGTAAACACGTAAAAATAAGACGTCCACCTCTTCCTTAGTAAAATGAGCCATAAACTACTTTTCTCCTATGTCGCGGTCACTTACAGTAAGTAGTAGAGATTTGACATTACAGACAGATTTTGGACTAGCCCATCTTCTCATGGGGGATTCTCAAGGTTTTCTTTATTTTTAAAAGCACTTCGTGAATGGCAGTTGCTCCGTTCAACTGCCAAAAAAAAGTGTACGGTGAGCAGGGAGGCTGGCCAGAATCTTAATATAAATCTTTTTCAGGGAGTGTCTTTATAAAGAATCAAGCCATGCTGACAATCCCCCATGAAGAGATGGACTAACCCAAAACATGTCAGTAATGTCAGATTTCTACTACCTACTACAAGTGACAGCAACATAGGAGAAAAGTAATTTATGGCTCATTTTACTCTGGGAGAAATGTACTTCTTATTTGTAAGTTTTAAATTTTTAAATTTTCGCGACAGTTCCTCTTTAAAACACAATGTGCACCTTTGCTGTATAACCGACATGTTATTTTTCCACCTGTTGATCTCTACCAATAGTTTGCGATTTCATGTTGTCTGGTAGCACACAGTATGCAGCGTGTTAAAGGGCAAGAGGTGCAAGGCCCAACAGGATTATTTAAGATGAACAAGCAGAAAAATAAGACAATTGTTAAACTGTATTGTGTTCAGTGTGCATTTTGCTACGCAGCCATTTAAACTTCAGCCTTTTGCGACGCATACAGTGGGAGATCCCTTGCGCCTCATTTACACAAATGACTTGCAGCAGTTTTTCGGCTCATATTCTGAAAAGCTGTCAGCCAAACTGTTCATTCACCTCCATCCCCTATGTCCCAGTTAAACATACAGAGGAAGTTGAAGTGGAGATTGCATGGTCATTCGTCAACCGCAGTAGTCTATTATGCTTCACAAACGCTGCATGTAGCATCTTCTGTCGCTTATGGGCTTAAGAGAAATTAATGTTGATTGGATGAAAGTCCTGTACTTGGGATTGGTCATGCGGTCCGGTGTGCCTGGTTCAATGCGGTGTTCAGCCAGTCTGGGCGGTCACCTAGATACAGAGAGCGTAGTTTAGCCAGTAACTAAGTATTTTTGCACCTATGGTGTCCAGTTTGTAACCTATCATTAGCCTCTGACGAAGCAGTGCGACTCGTGAGACGACTGTCAGGCTGATCTTTCTCACCTCCAGTGTTTATTGCTGTATGACACCCTGAGGATTACTGTTAAAGTTTTTGCACACTCTAATGAACTGGTGCCCAGCTCTCTCCTTCTGGAAACTTGTCACAAGTTTTCCTTCTTATAAAGACACATTTTAAATCAAATACAAATAGCATTTGCACACAAACTAAAAAATGTATTCCTCTTCATCGGCTAAAAACATTAAGGCTCCATTTACATTACAATACAAAAACTGACTTTTTTTTTGTATGTTGTACTAAAACGGAGCCAACACTAGGGATGCTCATTCTGATTCTGCAGAACTGAAATGTCCACATTTCGGATGCTTGGGCTTACAGCAGCGGAAATCGATCTTGGAAATCAGATTCGTGCAGAAATGCTGCATTACCGCAACTCTGTAATTTTAGCCCAATTACAGAACTCAGAAGGATTGGACCAATCGGAGAATGCAGAATATCCAATGAACATCGGATTACAGCAGTAATTTTAGACCCATCACAAGACTTGCATACTACTGAGTATTTCTGAGTCTTGTGATTGGCCTAAATTTCCCTTGGTATTTAAATTCCGCATTAAAATTCTGCATTACCGGATTGGTCCAATACGTAGACGTATTATGATTAATTGACTTTATTAACAAAATGACAAAAAAAGACTTTCATTGGAAAGTGAAAATCCAAGAATCCAGAAGTCATTAATGGATACTAAGTAGTACAAAGGATTTTTTCACATCTCTGTCGCCAGCAGATTCCTTAGACCCACTCCAGTGATAGAGACGCGATTGTAACGCAAAAGTCCTGACCTTGCACAATTACCTCCCGATGCAGATACGTCCTCCAATCTATGGAATGCATAGGCTTCTGCTGGAGCAGTACCGTAGATCAGATGCTGTGGCTTGCCGGCTTTCCCACATTAATGCCAGCTGGGGTAAAGCATTAGTGTGAACCTCAGATTAGAGAGTCTTCCCCTCTGTTCAGCCTGGGTATACATCAGGTTGATAATTCCCAGCTGATCGCTCTACACGTGTCTCACTTTCTACTTGACCCAGCAGCCTTATACACTCCCGCACCCACTAAATATCCAACACTAAGCAACCCCTCCTTGTCAGGAACCAGCCCGCGGCATGCCTGCGTATACGGTTCCCGACTGCGGGTTTGACCAGATCAAGCGGGGAACAGCCTTAACAGCTGATGCTAGAAACGTCCACTCTGCGGTCGAGTGCTCATGCAATCCGCGTTTTCGTATTCAAGTCAGCTTTGCGCTTTGGGCCGAATACGGGAACGCCGCACACGCACAATTGCGATCTTACACTGTAGTGAAGCAAAACCACTAACAGTCGTTCCGAACGATACTGTTAGCCACCCTGCTGTTGAGCTACTCGCACTGGCGTTTTCATACGTTGGGTCAGCTGCGCGCTTTAGACCAACGTATGACAAACGCCCCACACACAATGCAATCACAATCTTATACGGTAGTGTCGCTCAATCATACAATCAGGCATGAACTTCGTTACACACTTCAGTCTCTTCTAGGCTATGAGTGTTAGTTTAGTACAGCAGAAGTCAGCTTATTAAATAACAATTTAATATTCCAGAAAAAAATGGAACAATGCAGAGAATAATATATAAAAAAGATGTACAAAAAACAAAGTAAAAAAGTTAGAAAGTAAAAAGTTACAAGATTAAGAGTTTATAAAGGTACACACAAGACAGGTTGCCGAAATAAAAGGGAAAAATAAACGTTACCGCGTTGTTTGAACGTCATTGGCGGGAGAACGCCGCTTCGACCAGTAGTCGGGCAGCCCTTAGCGTCCTTGCTATCTCCAGAGAGCTACAATTTTTTAGGCATCTGGCCCTGCTTCTTATACTGGGATATACTCCTGGAGGCTGCAACGTCATTGGGAAGGGGAGGAACTAGTTTTAAAAGTGTATTTCACAGCAGATCAAAGGTGGGGACTTGACTGCTCTTGGCATAATAAGCCATTTCCTGGCCAAAGGCAGTTTCTTGCCCCAAGACTAACGCAAATTCCCTGTTTGTGACATCACGGGCCGCCCGAGCCACTTGTCACATCTGGGCTAGCTGTGACATGCAAATTTCAAGGCGTTTTCCTGTATGCTTTTGATCTTTAGAGATTTCCCATCCCCAGGTGACAACTTGAGCAAGGCTTTCATATTCCAGCAGGATGTCATATGTAAAGTCCTGGCTCAGGCTGGTGTGAGCTGCTTCAACGCATACTGCAGCCAGTCCAGGTGACAATTGCTCCCAAGCACAATACACCTCTGAGACAGTATTCAGACAACAGGGTCTGACCACCTGTATAGGCTTCAAAGCAACTGTCTGATTAACAGGGTTGCCAACTCAATTTCTTATTTTTCCTGGACAAAATGGTCAAAAAATCTGGACACCCCAAGGTTTGGACGGACAGGAGGTGGAGTCAGGGGGTGGAGTCATTAGCGGGTTTTTTTAGGAAACTTGTTAATTTTGGGAGGAAAGAAACATAGCTGAAGCAGGTGATTACTGCATAAGGCTCATGTAAAACACAGTCCTACTGAACTGACACACAGTGCTGTCCTGCAGAGGTCTGCCACTTACACAATGCTGCCCCGCAGAGGTCTGCCACTTACACAGTGCTGCCCCGCAGAGGTCTGCCACTTACACAGTGCTGCCCCGCAGAGGTCTGCCACTTACACAGTGCTGCCCCGCAGAGGTCTGCCACTTACACAGTGCTGCCCCGCAGAGGTCTGCCACTTACACAGTGCTGCCCCGCAGAGGTCTGCCACTTACACAGTGCTGCCCCGCAGAGGTCTGCCACTTACACAGTGCTGCCCCGCAGAGGTCTGCCACTTACACAGTGCTGCCCCGCAGAGGTCTGCCACTTACACAGTGCTGCCCCGCAGAGGTCTGCCACTTACACAGTGCTGCCCCGCAGAGGTCTGCCACTTACACAGTGCTGCCCCGCAGAGGTCTGCCACTTACACAGTGCTGCCCCGCAGAGGTCTGCCACTTACACAGTGCTGCCCCGCAGAGGTCTGCCACTTACACAGTGCTGCCCCGCAGAGGTCTGCCACTTACACAGTGCTGCCCCGCAGAGGTCTGCCACTTACACAGTGCTGCCCCGCAGAGGTCTGCCACTTACACAGTGCTGCCCCGCAGAGGTCTGCCACTTACACAGTGCTGCCCCGCAGAGGTCTGCCACTTACACAGTGCTGCCCCGCAGAGGTCTGCCACTTACACAGTGCTGCCCCGCAGAGGTCTGCCACTTACACAGTGCTGCCCCGCAGAGGTCTGCCACTTACACAGTGCTGCCCCGCAGAGGTCTGCCACTTACACAGTGCTGCCCCGCAGAGGTCTGCCACTTACACAGTGCTGCCCCGCAGAGGTCTGCCACTTACACAGTGCTGCCCCGCAGAGGTCTGCCACTTACACAGTGCTGCCCCGCAGAGGTCTGCCACTTACACAGTGCTGCCCCGCAGAGGTCTGCCACTTACACAGTGCTGCCCCGCAGAGGTCTGCCACTTACACAGTGCTGCCCCGCAGAGGTCTGCCACTTACACAGTGCTGCCCCGCAGAGGTCTGCCACTTACACAGTGCTGCCCCGCAGAGGTCTGCCACTTACACAGTGCTGCCCCGCAGAGGTCTGCCACTTACACAGTGCTGCCCCGCAGAGGTCTGCCACTTACACAGTGCTGCCCCGCAGAGGTCTGCCACTTACACAGTGCTGCCCCGCAGAGGTCTGCCACTTACACAGTGCTGCCCCGCAGAGGTCTGCCACTTACACAGTGCTGCCCCGCAGAGGTCTGCCACTTACACAGTGCTGCCCCGCAGAGGTCTGCCACTTACACAGTGCTGCCCCGCAGAGGTCTGCCACTTACACAGTGCTGCCCCGCAGAGGTCTGCCACTTACACAGTGCTGCCCCGCAGAGGTCTGCCACTTACACAGTGCTGCCCCGCAGAGGTCTGCCACTTACACAGTGCTGCCCCGCAGAGGTCTGCCACTTACACAGTGCTGCCCCGCAGAGGTCTGCCACTTACACAGTGCTGCCCCGCAGAGGTCTGCCACTTACACAGTGCTGCCCCGCAGAGGTCTGCCACTTACACAGTGCTGCCCCGCAGAGGTCTGCCACTTACACAGTGCTGCCCCGCAGAGGTCTGCCACTTACACAGTGCTGCCCCGCAGAGGTCTGCCACTTACACAGTGCTGCCCGGCAGAGGTCTGCCACTTACACAGTGCTGCCCCGCAGAGGTCTGCCACTTACACAGTGCTGCCCGGCAGAGGTCTGCCACTTACACAGTGCTGCCCGGCAGAGGTCTGCCACTTACACAGTGCTGCCCGGCAGAGGTCTGCCACACACACAGTGCTGCCCGGCAGAGGTCTGCCACACACACAGTGCTGCCCGGCAGAGGTCTGCCACACACACAGTGCTGCCCGGCAGAGGTCTGCCACACACACAGTGCTGCCCCGCAGAGGTCTGCCACACACACAGTGCTGCCCCGCAGAGGTCTGCCACACACACAGTGCTGCCCCGCAGAGGTCTGCCACACACACAGTGCTGCCCCGCAGAGGTCTGCCACACACACAGTGCTGCCCCGCAGAGGTCTGCCACACACACAGTGCTGCCCCGCAGAGGTCTGCCACACACACAGTGCTGCCCCGCAGAGGTCTGCCACACACACAGTGCTGCCCCGCAGAGGTCTGCCACACACACAGTGCTGCCCCGCAGAGGTCTGCCACACACACAGTGCTGCCCCGCAGAGGTCTGCCACACACACAGTGCTGCCCCGCAGAGGTCTGCCACACACACAGTGCTGCCCCGCAGAGGTCTGCCACACACACAGTGCTGCCCCGCAGAGGTCTGCCACACACACAGTGCTGCCCCGCAGAGGTCTGCCACACACACAGTGCTGCCCCGCAGAGGTCTGCCACACACACAGTGCTGCCCCGCAGAGGTCTGCCACACACACAGTGCTGCCCCGCAGAGGTCTGCCACACACACAGTGCTGCCCCGCAGAGGTCTGCCACACACACAGTGCTGCCCCGCAGAGGTCTGCCACACACACAGTGCTGCCCCGCAGAGGTCTGCCACACACACAGTGCTGCCCCGCAGAGGTCTGCCACACACACAGTGCTGCCCCGCAGAGGTCTGCCACACACACAGTGCTGCCCCGCAGAGGTCTGCCACACACACAGTGCTGCCCCGCAGAGGTCTGCCACACACACAGTGCTGCCCCGCAGAGGTCTGCCACACACACAGTGCTGCCCCGCAGAGGTCTGCCACACACACAGTGCTGCCCCGCAGAGGTCTGCCACACACACAGTGCTGCCCCGCAGAGGTCTGCCACACACACAGTGCTGCCCCGCAGAGGTCTGCCACACACACAGTGCTGCCCCGCAGAGGTCTGCCACACACACAGTGCTGCCCCGCAGAGGTCTGCCACACACACAGTGCTGCCCCGCAGAGGTCTGCCACACACACAGTGCTGCCCCGCAGAGGTCTGCCACACACACAGTGCTGCCCCGCAGAGGTCTGCCACACACACAGTGCTGCCCCGCAGAGGTCTGCCACACACACAGTGCTGCCCCGCAGAGGTCTGCCACACACACAGTGCTGCCCCGCAGAGGTCTGCCACACACACAGTGCTGCCCCGCAGAGGTCTGCCACACACACAGTGCTGCCCCGCAGAGGTCTGCCACACACACAGTGCTGCCCCGCAGAGGTCTGCCACACACACAGTGCTGCCCCGCAGAGGTCTGCCACACACACAGTGCTGCCCCGCAGAGGTCTGCCACACACACAGTGCTGCCCGGCAGAGGTCTGCCACACACACAGTGCTGCCCGGCAGAGGTCTGCCACACACAGTGACCACAAGAAGCTATATGGAGGGAAAGAGGAGGGGTGGATGATAGCACATGGGACATAGAGGCGAGGCCACCCCTGCCCCTCCTGGAGGAAAAGCGAGAAAAATAGTAAGGGGGATGATTTTACATTGGAATGGGGCACAAACTGTGAGACAACTGCAAAAACTAAGACACGTGTATTCAATAATGTCCCACTATTTTCAGCAGTGTGGTTGTGATTGTAGGAGGACCACAACACTATGATCATCAGAGGATCAGATACAGGCACTCAAATCCCAGCCTTTGCAGCACATAGAGGGTAACTACTTGCCACATCTAGCTGGGGGGAGACAGACACAGCAGCAGGAGAGGTGATGTGACTGCACAGCTCTGCACTTTTGTGTAAGTTCAGTTCCAGAGACATAGCATGCTGCTTCAGACACAGCATGTCACTGAGCCTGCACTGCTTATCTCTCATCTGCTCCTGATCTGAATGTGAACACAACTGTGCATAGCTGAGCTCTATCACCTGTACTGCTGTCCGTTCCTCCACCCATCTGGAATGTGGCAAGGAGCTACTTTTCCCTAATCTTCATAATGTATAGTAGTGCTGCTGGTTACTGCTGCTGTCTGTGGAAGAGCAACTGAGGAGGACGGAGAGTGAATCAGCCTCTCTGACCTGACTGGGACCATGATGGATCGCTCCTGAACCTGAAGTTCTGGACCCACATGGGGCACTGCTCTGAACGGGAGTGTGGGGGGCGGGCTCTCTCGGCTGCTTTTCTCTGTCTCTCTCTCATTGGCTGGATAGAGGCAGAAGCTCCACAAAGAGCACTGCTGATTGGAGGGAGGGAATAATGAAATAGAAGCCTGGGGCTTCTTACTGAGCTGCCGTGTGCTGTCTGTAGCTGCGGTTATCGCGGCTGTTTACATTTTAGACGGACGCCTTCTTAGAAGTACGGGCAAGTACGGACAGGGGAAATTCCCTGTCTGTAGTATGGACTGCCCGCACTTTTACGGACGGTTGGCAACCCTGCTGATTAAGTGTTTCCTAATTACTTGTTTTCTGGCTTTTCAGAGGAACTGTATGCTAATGTCCAAGCCCCCTGCATCCAGAGGAATTCAATGCAAATGTAGGTCCATTGACCCACACACACACTCACATGAACAGTCCATGAATGTAGCCTGGCATATCCACACCTTTGACATAATACACAGCAGATTAGAAAAATGATAGAAATATACTCCTGTATTATCCCAACACCATCAGCACCCCAATATATCCTCACTCCTCCCCCAAATATTTCTTCCCAACAAGAATATATATATATATATATATATATATATATATATATATATATATATATATATATATATATATATATATATATATATATATATATATATATATATATATATATGCGAGAAACTCCATGATGTCATTTGGAGTGACACTTTAATAGTCGGCCACAGCTGAACACATCAACAAATAACGTTAACCAATGAACAGTTTAAATACAATTTAAATAACAATCATCAAACAAAGTGCTTGAAGAATCCAAAATTCATCCAATCTTCATCCCCCACTGCTACTAGGTAGCAACCAAGGGGCCTCCCAAAATTGTGACCATCCACTCGAGCATGAAACCAAACTCCCAGCTTTGTTACCTGGCCAGGGAGTTCCGTGGGCTTACATGCCATGCTTCTCCTTTGAAGGGACTCTGAGCAGTGCAGAAACTAAGGAAAGATGCATATCATTTTGAAGCTCTCTTTCCAATGATATATAAACCACAGCCCTACGCCTTTTAGTTTTCGTTATTTTCGCGATCACGAAAATAGCGAAAACTAAAAGGCGTAAGGTGGCGGTTTATATATCATTGGAAAGAGGAGAAAGAGAGCTTCAAAATGATATGCATCTTTCCATAGTTTCTGCACTTTTTGAAGTCCAGCATTTTATTACACAGGATGACTTTTCCCCAAAGTCGGCAGCTCCAATCAACACAATGCAATGAAATACAAGGAACCCAGGGGGATATAATTACAAACATCATGCTGGTAGGTGTGAGGATATAATTAATTAGTTGTGGGTATGCTTAAAGGCATACCCACAGGCACTGCTCGTAGTCCCTTTAAATCTCAAAATAATCCAGTACCTTAACCACTTGCCGACCGCACTCATACCGTGCGGCGGCAAAGTGGTTACTGGAGGACCAGCGACACACATCTGCGTCGCCAGGTGCCTCCCTAATTAATCAGGAAAGGTTGCTTGCATGAGCGGCTGTTTCCTGTTAGATCACGAAGCGGGTCTCCATGAATAGCCTGCTAGCCGCTGATCGCGGCTCGCAGACTAAATGTAAACGCAGGAGAGGTTTGTCTTCTTTGTTTACATTGAATGGCGCTGCTGCTACAGCAGCGCCGTAAGGCAGATCGGCGATCCCCGGCCAATCAGCGGCCGAGGATCGCCGCCATGTGACAGAGGACAGCCTGTCACTGGCTGCACAGGACGGATAGCGTCCTGTGCAGCCCAGATCACCAGGGGCGACAGGGAGGAGAGGGAGGGGGAAATTTAGCCGCGGAGGGGGGCTTTGAGGTGCCCCCCGCAACACCCAGGCAGGCAGGAGAGATCAGACCCCCCCTGCACATCATCCCCATAGGGGGGGAAAAAGGGGGGCGATCTGATAGATCTGCCTGCAACCTGATCTGTGCTGGGGGCTGCAGAGCCCACCCAGCACAGATCATAAAAAACAGCGCTGGTCCTTAAGGGGGGGTAAAGGCCGTGTCCTCAAGTGGTTATTTTCTCTAAATCCGTCCATTTATTTCGTTCAAACCCCAATTAGCACTCAGACCCCTCAGACTTACTTGCCACCCTTCTCAGCAGAAGGGGACTGCCTCCGTAGCTGTGACATCTGAAAGAGAAGAAAACAATTACTAAAAGCTCTGACCGCAATGGCCTACCTAACCCGGGTAAACTTAGCCCCTACCTAACAAACGCTTGTCTCCCACTGCCCAAAAAGGCGCCAAACTTTTGGCTCGAACTTAAAAACAAAAAAGAGAAACAGCCAACCCCTTCCCAACCTTACTATAATTAAACTAAAGGGTGGGTGGGTACTTTGTTTGCTCCAACTGCCATCCACGGAGGTTGAGACCAACCCCCGGTAGCCCCTCCTAACTTCCCACACTGAGCTAGCATGTCACTCAGCTAGCTCTTTCGCCCCTAACATTAACCCATTCCCTACACTACTACACTTGGGAGTTTGTGAGAACTCGCCTGGGGTCATGATGCCACTGGGCTAAAGGCACAGCGCATCACTTTCTTGTCAGCCCTATATGTTTTGTCACAGTCATGTCACTTGTGGCATCACAAGCATTTATTTGACAATTGAATTAAATGTTAAACAATGTGTGTAATACAAGGCAATAATTTACTCTTGTAGCAAGTTTATACCCTGCAACTAAATAAGACCCCTGATCTCCAAACCGATTCTGATTCAGTGACTCCCAAAGTTTTGGAATGAGTCTTACATCATGACAGCCAAGAAAGTAGCTTATTTTAAAAACAAATAACAATAACCACAGGGCCTGCTCTGCAAGCCCCTGCACCGCCGGACCCCCAGGTGGTCTTCCCCCTGACTGCTCCCAAGTCCCCTGCACAATGTGTAGCAGCATTTGCTTATTTATTTGTTGTATTTATAAAGCGCTAACATATTACGCAGCGCTGTACATTAGTGAAAGGGACCCTGAGCAGTACTTTAAATCAAAAATGTCACTTACCTGGGCTTCCTCCAGCCCATAGTAGGCCGTGAAGTCCCCCGGTGTCCTCCTGGCTCTTCTGCTGGTCCTGCTAGCGGCTCTGTTACTTGCGACGCCCGAGCTGACTCTTCCTGGGTCTTGGATACTTGGCATCATCATGCCAACTGCTATGGGTCATCAAGGCAGCTGGCGTGACAGTAGTGCGCATGCGCGTTTCAGTTATAAATCCGTGCATGCGCAGTAATCACGCCGGCCCCCATGATGACGCGTAGCGGCCGCCAAGCATCCAGATCCAGGAAGGCCGGGTGTCGCCGGTAACTGAGCCGCCAGCGCGGCCCGCAGAAGAGCCAACCGGCGAAGGGGGTGGTGGCAGCTGTCTTGGGGGCCAGGCTGCCTTTGCCTGGGGGGAGGTGGGGTGGGGGGGGGGCAAGTTACCTTTGCCCCCTGGGCTCCTGTGCTACTTAAACCGGCCTTGAATTATACCTCTACATCTCTCTCACCACCTCTACATCTCTCTCATTACTTTCCTTTAAAACTTAGGCCATGACATCAATTTTTAAGGACAGAACGGGCAGTGTTTTTTTGCCATGTTTCAAAGTAGCTTTAAATTTGAGGAAAAGATGCTGAAGAATGAGTTACAATATAACTGATATAACTTGAGGTACTTTTATACATTGCATCACAGAATTCTGTACGCCGAACTCCAGGAAACGGTCTAAATATCCGACTGATTTGTTGGCAGAATGTCCAAATGTCACCTTTTTATTGAAGCTTCTGTAGCTAAAAATATTTTTTGTAAAGATTTATGACATGACACAAGGAACCCCAGTAGAAGGAGATGGCAGCAGATTCTGTGTGCAATGCTGCTTCTAGCTTGGCATCATCATGTGAATCAGACAGCAGGGCGGAAGGGCACACACAGAGCTCCCCAATAAGATTGGTTCCTGCAGCTTTGAAAGCCAGTGCTACAGGAAATGGTTGGCTTACGGGGCTCCTGATTTTAAAAGGAAAAAAGGAAAAAAAAAATTGAAAACTAATCAAAGAGAAGGCAAGCTCTGCTGCTGATTGCCTACACATATCTAGGAACACAGTTGTACCTGGAGCAGAGCTTTAAAAGGCAGGTGGTCTCGTCACATAATATTTTAAGCTACAAAAGAGCCCGCCAGCTACCTTCCTGAAGCTATGAACCTCCATTATATTCAAAAGGAGCTCACATGGATGGGGTAGGAGGCACCCAAGGTGAGGAATAGGAGTTTAGGCAAAAAAATCCACTTACCTCCAAAAATAACACAAGTATAGATAAAGGCTTTATTATTGCACCAAATACGAGTTTATTGGGTCTCTGCCTGGATCTGCAGGTAAAGGATGCCTAAAATCATACACAAGAAGCTATATAAGGAGCCACAATATGCACTGCATTTTCTGAAAAATAAATAAAGCTTTTATTATCATTTATTTATAAAGCGCCCACACTTCCAAATCTTATGTTATTTTTGGAAGTAAGTGGCTACTTGCCTACATCCCTATTCCTTACCCTGGATGCCTCTTATCACACCCCTGCATCGTGCACCCGTTGGTGGTGATAGTTTCTTGGTCTCAGGCCATGGCTTAGCATATTGATGGTGAACCTTTTACAAAGACAGATAATTCCCCCCAGTATAGGTAGCCAGATGACCCTAACAGAACCCCCCCCCCCCCCCCCAAGTTTTTCTCCTGCGTTTCCTCCTAGGTGAATTTTTCATATCTTGTTATAAAATGCATTTTAAACCACCAGCAAGCGAGAACATACTCAAAATGTTTAAAGCGGACCCAAACCAAAATGTTATATTGACACATACAAAGATAAACACTCCTTCAAGCCTATGAGCATTTCAGTGCATGCTTTTCACCCTTCTCTTTTTATAACTAGGGTTATACACGTGACAGCCATTACTACTGAGCTTAGTAGGAGGTTTTAGATCATGGGTGTGTTTGTCATCAGCTACCCTCCCTCACAGGGGCATTGTCTATGTGAAATCTCACACAAGCTGAGATCCCCTCCCCTGTGATATTATCAGTAGCAGCCTGTGTTTTGTTTTTATCTCCTCTACCAGTCTGCCGGATTCTGTCCCGGCAATATGAAAGGAAGGGAGGGATTCCTCCGAAAAATGTAAAATATTTTATATTTGTCATCATGCAGCTGAAAAAAGGCTGCTATTTATTATAAGTTAGAAAATGGATTTCATTTCTGCAATCTTGAATTTTTAATTTGGGTCCAATTTAATAGTACTTTTTCACCAACTTTTGTGGACTTTTAAGCTGTGACATGCTAAAAAGTTATTTTAAAGAGAACCCGAGGTGGGTTTCAAGAATATTATCTGCATACAGAGGATAGATCTGCCTATACAGCCCAGCCTCTGTTGCTATCCCAAACCCCCCTAAGGTCCCCCTGCACTCTCAAATCCCTCATAAATCACAGCCACGCTGCTGACAAACAGCTTGTTAGAGCTGGCTGTGTTTATCTCTATAGTGTCAGTCTGCTGCTCTCCCCGCCTCCTGCAGAACTCCAGTCCCCGCCTGCATCCCTTCCCTCCCTGCTGATTGGAGGGAAGGGACGGGGGCAGGGACCGGAGCTCTGCAGGAGGCGGGGGAGCAGCTGAGACTGACACTACAGATGTAAACACAGCCTCACAGCATGGCTGTGATTTATGAGGGATTGCAGAGTGCAGGGGGACCTTAGTGGGGTTTGGGATAGCAACAGAGGCTGGGCTGTATAGGCAGATCCAGCCTCTGTATGCAGATAACATTCTTTAAACACACCTCGGGTTCTCTTTAAGAGAACATGAAAATTATCTCCCAAGAAATAACTCAGGAGAAGACGTTAATTGCATATGGGCCCTTAGTGTCTCCCAGGAATCTGAACTTGGCCCTTATTCAATTCACTTTTTCTTTTAAGTTTTCTCTTAGAAGATATTTTTTTATGTTCTGTTTAAAATAACTTTTCAGCACTTTGCAATTGAAAAAGTACCAAAAAATGGACAGAAAAAATACTGTAAAAAGTATGAGTATTTTCTTGCCTGCGCGTACTGTAGTTTAAAAGGCATTTTATTGATATGGTGTACAAAATCACTTTGGAGAAAACATAGGAGAAAAACTGAATTGAATGAGGTCCCTTGGGTTTTCCTTTCCGAGGTAACAAAGAAGCTAAGGATCAGCCGCATAGCGCACTGGTAAGGCTGTTGCCTTTCATGAAGGATCTGAGCCTTTGGTTAGAGAATTCCGGCTCAAGCCAATACATAAACCAGTAAGGAGTCTTTGGGCAAGGCTCCCTCATGATCCTGGTCACATGTGGCTGCTGCCCTGAAGCGTTTTGGGTCTGCCAGGAGAAAAGCATGATATAAATGCTGTGTCTTGTTTTGTCTGTTTAAAAGTACTCCAAAATGCCTGCATATCATTGTTGCGAGATTCATTAATTTATAATTTTGTTATCATATTGTGAAACCTAATACTTTCTAAACAAGTAAGGTTATACATGTTTTGGTGCAGATTTATCACAAAAGAAAACATTTAAAATGGGAAAAGCGAATTATCTCTATATTGCTTCTCAGTCTTCCTTAATTTGTTCTTTCTACTGTACACACTTGAGAAGTGATTGTCATTATCACAACAAATAAATAATTGTTTTGAAGCGTTGGGACTACAGGGTGGTATCTGTAAAAGTTATTAACAGATGTGTGATTTTACTGAGAATGAATGGCCAAGGTAATGTTTCTGCCACCAGATGGCAGTACAGCTTCACTAACAGGTCCTGTTACCTCTGCAGTTCATTCATGGTCTGCTGTTAAGTCACCTTACCAGGTGTCTGGGAATCAGAGAAACATTTATATAGTGCTTTTCTGCTGTCGGACTCAAAGCGCCTGAGAGCTGCATCCACTTAAGTGCTAGATGTGGTCAGGTTATCCAGTAGTCACATTACTTTTGAGCATCAGATTCTAAATAATATCATGATTAAGCAGCTGGCCTTGCAACAGGTCATTTGTGGAATATACTGTAGATCTTGGTACTTGCTATCCCAACAGGTAGATGTACTGGTAGGGTTGAGGTTTAGGGAGTGTAGATCTGGAGGTGGAAGTTGTCGTTAAAGTGTACCCGAGCTGGGGGATTCTACATAATATATACATACACTAGTGACCTTAGCCCGGTCTGGTCTGTCTCCGCGCCGCGCACGTCCACCGCACCGCAGTCGCACACATGGCAGCCCCTTCCTCCCCTTCAGTGTCTCTGCATCCCTCCCTGCACATGCGTAGTGCTACAAAACACACACACAGGGACTTGGGACGCAGAGACACTTGGGTTTTATTATAGAGGATGGTTGGGGCTTCCTCCAGCTCCCTCCAGTCTGAACGCTACCAAGGCATCCTCTTCTCTCCCTCCATGCGCCCGCAACTGGTCCCGAAAATTACCCGGTCATGGACTATAGCTGCTATAGCCGTGCTCTCAACCTGGTGCTATGCGGCTGGTGCCGTGTGCCCAGATGACCTAATTCAATATATGGCACCTTAAAGGGACTCCGAGCAGTGCAGAAACTATGGAAAGATGCATATCATTTTAAAGCTCTCTTTCTCCTCTTTCCAATGATATATAAACCGCCGCCCTACGCCTGTTAGTTTTCGCTATTTTTGTGATTGAAATTGCCGTGGCCGCGATTTCAAGCGCGAAAATAAAGAAAACTAAAAGGCGTAGAGCGACGATTTAGGTGTCGCCAGAAAGAGGAGAAAGAGAGCTTTAAAATGATATCCATCTTTCCATAGTTACATTGTATTACACAGGACGACACTTTCCCCAGTGTCAGCAGCTCCATTCAGCAGAAAAAGTCGGCCTGTGTAATACAATGTAACTATGGAAAGATGGATATCATTTTAAAGCTCTCTTTCTCCTCTTTCTGACGACCTCTAAATCGCCGCCCTACGCCTTTTAGTTTTCTTTATTTTCGCGATTGAAATCACGGCCGCGGCAATTTCAATCGCGAAAATAGCGAAAACTAAAAGGCGTAGGGCGGCGGTTTATATATCATTGGAAAGAGGAGAAAGAGAGCTTTAAAATGATATGCATGTTTTCATAGTTTCTGCACTGCTCGGAGTCCCTTTAAGTTGGTGATATGCAGCTCCATTTACTTGATTGAAATATAAGACTGCCAGCCATGGCTGTTACTCTGTCCTGTGGAATTGCCGTTTGGCTATTCTAAAATGAAGTTCTACAAGCATTAAGCTATACATTAGCTGAACACAGCTGCCCAGTCTAATCATTGTAGCTGATAGCTGGTGGCGGTCTACAGCAACTCTACAGCATAAAACTGCTAGTGACCAAAATCAAACACCGGACAAGGTAAATTACCCAAGGCAAGTAAATCGTTTAGATGGAAGTGTCATAGACCACACGGGCCAGTCTTTGATCGGGTCAATCACTCAGTCAGAACCTCGATCTCGCTGTCTCTTTGCGCATAGATGCCCATATGTGGATTTGCAGTCTATAAACCAACTAGCCGAGAAGAGCGTCCTGACTCCAAAGGATTCACCACACACATAAAATTCAAATGCTAACCACCACCCGTGTGTCAGCACAGGACTGTATATATATTAGCACACTGCGAAAACTGTAAGTCAACCCATAGCTGTATGCAGGGATCGGCGCCAGACCTGTTTATCTGTGCCCGATTCAAGCATTCGAGTTATAAATACAAGTTACTCCAGAACAGAAGGTAACGTTTTCGGAGGAGTAAGTACAATTGTGTATGTTCAGCAACAGGTCATAACCGCTAAAAGATTTTTAAACGTTTAATAACAAAAATGCATTACGCACATTTACATACACAAACACATACACACAAAGCTTAAAATAAAAAGGAATAATTGTGTAAGGTTTACTTAGCCGAAATGCAGTCTGTGTGGGGATATTTCCTTCTGGGACAAGAAATGCAAAGTCCTTAGTTTCAGAATAGGCCTTTAGGTGTATTTTGTAATCCAAGCAGATGTTACAGTTCCAAGATGGCCGCTGGGGGGGGGGTCCTCTGCCCAGCAGCAGGTCGAGCTGTAATCCAGATGATGTTAAAATGGAGGACTGAAGTCCGCCTGCTGGCAATGTGCTTTTGATGAAGCTGGTTTGGGGGTGTGGCAATGCCTGCCCCCTTTGGATTACCCACCAATGACAGTCCACCTCCTCCTAGGAGGATTTTGAGCTTAAATTGTAAAATACTGTAACTCATAAACTATACATGTCATATTTGGGTGGATAGCAGATTCATAATTGTCAGAAAATACCAATTAATATGACATCTTGCATAAGTGCGTTAGGCTGACCGGTCCCCAAGGAGGGTCGTACACCAATAACCGGGCAAGTTATTGTTATGAATTTTATATCAGCACATTGGGCAGATTTTAACGAATAAGACTATATTAATTTCATAGCTGTGCTATACACGGTTTTCATTTAACAGACCAAAATCAAAAAACTACATGCATTTCAATCTGTTCCTAATCAGAGCCACTGTGTCTGAGCCCTTCAGTGGAGCCCTGTGGAGCTAGCTTCCCCTGGATGAAAGGACCTGTTGGTGCTCAATTAGCAGCTGAGTGTGACCAGCTACAACACCCTTTGATGCATTACACCCAGAATCTGGCTAGGTTTCACACCTCTGTGTCCCTTGCCAGCAAGGGATTCTTTTGAACAAGTTAATTTAGTGTGGGTGATGGGTTTGCTTTCACTCAGAGAGAAGGAAAAGACATCTGTTGTACGTTTAAAAAGAAAAAATGTCATTCCGCTCTGCTTTGCGGAATGATACAGAATCGCTAATCGTCTCGATTTCGGTATCATTCATCACACCTCCCCCACCAGGTTGGTGAAAAGAGCAGGTTAGCACAACCTGATTGGCGCATCTACTTGGTTACTGAACGGGCTTGCCGCAGCGCGGCAGACCGTCTGCATTCTGGTGGCGACTCCCCGCCTTATGCTGGATGGTGAAGTCATACTGCTGCAGCGACAGACTCCAACGCATGAGTTTGCCATTGGTCCCAGCAGCACGATTCAGCCAGGTAAGAGGGTTGTGAATGATCTGTGATGATTGTGAAAGAGCGACCATACAGGTACGATTGTAGGTTTTGTAGGGCCCATATGATCGCCAAGCATTCTTTCTCGGTGGTTGAGTACGCTACCTCTCAGGGAAGCAGCTTCCTGCTCAGGTAGAGGATAGGGTGTTACCCTCCCTTCTCGTCTGCCTGGCTGAGGACTGCACCGAGTCCATAGTCAGAGGCGTCGGTTTGCACCAGGAACTGAAGGCTGAAGTCCGGGGCTTGAAGCATGGGAGCGCTGACCAGCGCCTGCTTCAAGTCCTGGAAAGCGGCCTCACACTCCGGGGTCCAACTATCTTGGGGTGATTTTTACTAGTGGCATTGGTCAGGAGCTTGGCCAGGGTACTATAGGTCGGAACGAACTTCCTATAGTAGCCTGCTGTGCCTAGAAAGGCCTGGACCTGCTTCTTGGTGATAGGCCGAGGCCATGCCAGGATGGCGTTGACCTTTCCAATGTCAGGTCTCAGGGTGTTGCCTCCCACCCGATGTCCTAAATACTGCACCTCTGTCATGCCAACTTGGCACTTACTTGGTTTAGAGGACAGCCTCTCTAGAACCTGCGACAAGTGATTGAGATGTTCATCCCAGGTGGTACTGAACACTGCTACGGCAAAGTCCTGTATCCCTGCCAGCAGGTCATTTACAGCCCACTGAAACGTGAAAGGTGCATTTTTCATGCCAAACGGCAACACAGTGAACTCAAAGAGGCCGAATGGTGTAACAAATGCGGATTTCTCCCGCGCTTCGGGTGCAAGGGGAAGTTGCCAATACCCCCAGCTCAGGTCCATGATCGTTAGATAGCTTGTGGCAGCCAGCTAATCCAACAATTCATCGATGCAAGGCATGGGGTAGGCATCAGTGGTGATGATGGCGTTCAGCCTCTGGTAATCGACGCAGAACAAAGTTGTCTTGTCCTTTTTGGGGACAAGGACAACTGGGGCAGCCCATGCACTGCAGGATTTTTGAATCACCCCTAACTCGAACATCTCCTCTAGCTCTCTCTTCATATCTGCCTGTACCTAAGGAGAGATATGATAGGCAGATTGCCGGAGGGGCGGATGGGCTCCTGTGTCTACTCGGTGAACAGCGAGATTGGTTCGCCCAGGGGTACTGGTGAACGTCTTGCTATGCCTTCCTAACACCTCTCGCAGCTGCGCTTCCTGTGAGGGGGAAAGCTGGGGGTTGACATTGACTCCACCTTCGAACTCCCGTGTGTCGGCCAGTAAATCTAAAAGAGGATCTGTCTCTCCTGGTTCCAGCTGGCTACACACTGGCAAAGCATACTGAGTTCTGGCTCTGTGGGCCTTCAACATGTTCACGTGGAAGCTTTTTTGCCTTCTACCCCCCCCCACCCCCCCCATGTTCACTAAGTATGTAACAGGGTTTACCCGCTTCACAACAGTGTACGGTCCCTCCCATGCGGCCTGCAACGTATTCTGTTTTACAGGGAGTAACGCATACACTTGGTCATTTACCTCATATGCTCGGTCTCCGGCATTGCGGTCATACAACAGTTTTTGATTGGCTGTGCCCTGGCCATGTTTTCAGTTACCACCTCAGTGAGTGATTCCATCTTGTCCCTGAATTTAAGAACATAATCAATCAGGGAGGAGTCGGTGGGGTCACATTTGCCTTCCCACGTCTCCCGTATCAGTGTCAAGGGACCTCTGACATTCCTTCTGTACAGGACTTCAAAGGGTGAGAACCCTGTGGACTCCTGTGGCACCTCTCGGTATGCAAATAACAGATGAGGCAGATATTGCTCCCAGTCCCCTCCTTGTGACTCGACGAACGCTGAAAGCATCTGCTTCAGTGTCCCGTTGAATCGCTCGCAGAGGCCATTGGTCTGCGGATGGTAGGGGCTTGAGACAATGTTGGTAATTAGGATTTTCGTACAGAAATCCCCCATGAGGTCAAACATGAATTGTGGTCCCTGGTCTGAGAGCATCTCAGCAGGGAAGCCTACTCGTGAAAAAAATGCCGAGTAGCGCATCTGCCACTTTGTCTGCCCTTAGGGAGGAGAGTGCGGCAGCCTCTGGATAGCGGGTGGCATAATCCACCACCGTCAACCTGTATTTTTTCCCAGAGCTGTTTGGAATGGGCAGGGGTCCTATTATGCCAACTGCAACCCTCTGAAAGGGTTCACCGATGACTGGCAGCGGACAAAGAGAAGCCCTGACGGTTCTTCCCTTCTTAACCTTCTGGCACACCGCACATGACTGGCAATAATTAGTCACATCTGACCGAACTCCAGGCCAGTAGAAATGCTGTTGAATGCGATCAAATGTTTTGTGGATCCCTAAGTGTCCTGCCAGGGGAATGTCATGTGCAGCTTTCAGCACATGCCCTCGGTAGGCACTTGGTACCACAAGCCACTTGGCATTCAGGCCTGTCTCCTCTATGGTGGGCTGTATCGGTTCACTATACAGCTTCCCACCTTCCCAGTACACTTTAAAAATGGCACCGTCTGTGAGTGGCTCAGAGGCCTGCCTTCTGAGCGACTCCAGACTGGGATCCCTCAGTGCCTGAACAAATGCGGCACCATTAGTCTCAGCCAGCTGGCCTGTGGTATAGGTGGCCAGCTGTTGAGGGGTGCTATCCCTGGGGTTGGAGCAAGGAGGGGGGGCTGCAGCGCCTCCTGCTTGCTCCGAGCTCAGGCGCTTAGCAGTGCTGCTGCGAGCCACTGCTAACACAGGTATAACATCAACATTACCATGATTGACATCGTTAACATTAGTTACATCAGTTACAAGTGTATTCAGAGCAACATTGTCGAGTTCTGTAGTAGAAAAGCAAGGATTTGATGGCTGTACATTAAAACCCAGTACCTCTGGAGAAGGCACTACCACATCCCCCCCCCCTCCTGAACAGTCCCAAGGGTGCACAGTACCTGAGGGTTGGCAGGGGGTTCCCGTTGGCTTGCAGCAGGCTCATAATACAACACTAACCTGCCCAGGTCAGTTCCCAGCAACACGGGAACAGGGATATTATCCCAGATGCCGACTACTTTCTCTTGGGGCCCCACACCCCAGTCGATCTCCACACGAGCCTGGGCAATGTGGGAAAGGGTGGCCCCCACTCCTGTGAGGGTGAAGTGCTTGTCAGGGATAATGTCCTCTTCCGCCACAAGGTGAGAACGGATCAAGGTGATGTCCACGCCGGTATTTCCGAGGCCAGTGACAATCTGGTCGTCATCCGTACAAGTTGATGGTTGTCGGAGCTGCGATGGGTGCCCTCCTTACCAACAACCAGAGCCGATGGTGAGGAAGAGGGGTTGCTAGGCAGCCTCTGGCAAGGCCCTGGCGTTGTCATTTTTGCCCTTGGACAGGCGGACTTGAGGTGTTCTCGATCGCCACACTGGTAGCACTTGGGAACATAGGCAGTATCCGACGAAAGAGCAGAAGGTGCAGCGTCTGGCCTCTGTGGGACCCGATTCCCACTGTTCGCAGAAGAAGGAGAGCTAGGTTGCATAGGTCTCCCCCCCCCCCCTCTCCAGCTCTGGGTTGGAGGTTTGCGGTTGTCCGGTACCCGAGTGGCCACAAAAGTGTCTGCGAGGTCTGCGGCAGCTTTGGCGGATCCAGGCTTCCGCTCCAAGACAAACTGCCGGACCTCTGGTGGACAGCAGTGCAGTAACTGGTCCTGTACGATGAGGTCCTCCAGACCTTGGTGAGAGTCTTTGTTGAGGCCTCGTGACCACTGCCTGAACACAGTCAGCAGGCGACCTGCCAGGGCTGCATAAGTGTCTGTGGGGCCTTTCTGCAGGGCCCTAAACTTTTTGCGATATACCTCTGGGGTCAACTGGTACTTAGCAATAATTGCAGCTCTTATCGCATTATATCGCCAAAGGGCCTGCTGTGGGCCGGGACTCCGGAGCACTTGGCGAGGGATCCTGCACTTGCAGTTTGGCCATTTCAAGGTCATGTCTGTGTGCGGCTGCTCTCTCCTCTCTTTCCGCTTCTTTCTCAGCAAACCACCGGCGCTCTGCCCGGTCCGCTTCTTGTTCCGCCTGCAGCTGGCGCTCTGAAGCTTTCCTTTCCACCTGGTGTTCTGCCCGGTCAGCTTCTCGTTGGCACTCTGCACGGTCAGCGTTTTCTCTGACCATCTGCAGGTACAGCTCAGGATTTGTATCTGACAGTCTTTGTAAAGCGTGCTGTATTCCAGCATCAGGAACACAGGAAAGGTTTGCATGGACGGGCTCCTGCCGGTTACCATGCTCCTCCGCATTTAGTGCGATCTGTTCAGACTCTGATCTGTTTTCCCCTGGGGCTGGAATTGTGTCAATTTGATTCAACAGCTCATTTGCCTCTCCCAGGTCCAGTAACTTCTGAACCATCCGAGGGCTCTTCCAGCATCTGATCCGGCTGGGTATTCAATCACAATAAGTCCTCGATTAATTGCAATTTTGTTTTATTATAAGTCTCAATGCCTCTTTCTTCACACAAGTTTGCCAGATCCGACAATTGCATTCGCTTGTATCCCGCTGCATCAGCCATTGTTGCAAAATAAAAGATAGGATAGAAAAAGAGATTTGACTCTGTACTATACGTTTATCCTATATAAATGGTAATGCATCGGTTATCGACCACAGATTTTGATCTGTTCTGGCAGGTTAATCCAATAACATTGCCGTTGATGTTCTGAACATACACAAATCCCAATAAGCTGCCAACCAATGTCATAGACCGCATGGGCTGGTCTTTGATCGGGCCAATCACCCAGTCAGAACCTCGGTCTCGCTGTCGCTTTGCGCATAGATGCTCATATGTGGATTCGCAGTCTATGAACCGACTAGCCGAGAGGAGCGTCCTGACTCCAAAGGATTCACCACACACGTACAATTCAAATGCTTACCACCACCTGTGAGTCAGCACAGGACTGTAAATATATTAGCACACTGCGAACACTGTAAGTTAACCCATAGCTGTATGCAGGGATCGGCGCCAGACCTGTTTATCTGTGCCCAATTCAAGCATACGAGTTATAAATACAAGATACTCTAGAACACAAGGTAATGTTTTCGGAGGAGTAAGTACGATTGTGTATGTTCAGCAACAGGTCATAACCGCTAAACGATTTTTAAACTTTTAATAACAAAAATTCATTACGCACATTTACATACATTAATTAACATACACACAAAGCTTAAAATAAAAGGGAATAATTGTGAGAGGTTTCCTTCTGGGACAAGAAATGCAAAGTCCTTAGTTTCAGAATCATAGGCCTTTAGGTGTATTTTGTAATCCAAGCAGATGTTACAGTTCCAAGATGGCCGCTGGGGGGGGTCCTCTGCCCAGCAGCAGGTCGAGCTGTAATCCAGATGATGTTAAAATGGAGGACTGAAGTCCGCCTGCTGGCAATGTGCTTTTGATGAAGCTGGTTTAGGGGTGTGGCAACACCTGCCCCCTCTGAATTACCCACCAATGACAGTCCACCTCCTCCTAGGAGGATTTTGAGCTTAAATTGTAAAATACTGTAACTCATAAACTATACATGTCCTATTTGGGTGGATAACAGATTCATAATTTTCAGAAAATTCCGATGAATATGACATCTTGCATGAGTGCGTTAGGCTGACTGGTCCCCAAGGAGGGTCATACACCAATAACCCGACAAGTTATTGTTATAAATTTTTTATATCAGCACATTGGGCAGATTTTAACAATAAGACTATATTAATTTCATAGCTGTGCTATACACAGTTTTCATTTAACAGACCGAAATCAAAATACTACATGCATTTCAATCTGTTCCTATTTGGAGCCACTGTGTCTGAGCCCTTCAGTGGAGCCCTGTGGAGCTAGCTTCTGCTGGATGAAAGGACCTGTTGGTGCTCAATTAGCAGCTGAGTGTGACCAGCTACAACACCCTTTGATGTATTACACCCAGATTCTGGCTAGGTTTCACACCTCTGTGTCCCTGGCCAGCAAGGAATTCTTTTAGAAGAAAAAGGTAGATTGTTACCTAAGAAGATGGAAGTCTCTGGATCCTCCAAAAGTTTCCCAGATTCTCCTTCAGACCACCGCCACTGCTGGGGACCCTCTTGAAGTTCACGCCCGTGCTCCTATTCATGCACAAGTGTAACTGTACTGCACCTGCCCAAGCATGGCTGTGCCTGTGCACTAAGCTTTATGCCCAGGCACGGCCATATCCGCCCAGGCACAGTACGACAATGCTTGTACACGGCAGTTAGTATGGCCATGTGAACATATCTGATCAGCTTTTTTCGGATATGTTCCAGGGGTCCACACATAGCAATGGTGTGGGTCAGGAGGACCTGGGAAGCCTCTGCAGGATCAGTAGGCTTGAACAATGGAGCTATGTCCCGATTGATTTGAATCCCGCAGACATCGCCACAAGGTCAGTGCCAGCAGCTGCCCTCACTCGAACAATTTGGTTTTCAGGGCCCAAGTTTTTAACAGATCAGTCTTCGACAAACTCAGAAGAAGATATTGATTTCCACCTGGTGGATCCAGATACTGATCCAGAAATCCACCCTGAAGTTATAACATCTGCTCAAGAAGAAACTTGGAGATGAGACGTTTTGAACGTTTCTCTTCCTGGAAAAAATTGGTGAGGACTATAGCAAGATTAAGTCATATTGCACAGAGTTTCCGCAAGCCCAATCAGACATCATCCTGCCATGGATGGCACACCTGCAAAGAGTTACCTAATGCATTAGAGTATGAGAAGGCAGAGTTATTCATCATACGCCGTGTGCAAGAAGAGGTCTTTGCAGACGAGATCAAGTGTTTGAAAGGCAATAGACCAGTCTCAAAGAGTAGTCCGCTATTCATACTGAACCCAGTAATTGACAATGAGGGTATGCTTAGAGTCAGTGGATGGCTGAATAAGTCCAACCTGCTAAGAGGTGAACAGAACCCGTTGATAGTACCAGGAAACCACTATCTGGCAACTTTGATTATCCGGCATTACCATGAGACAGTCGGACACCAAGGAAAGACATTACACAGAAGGTGCCATCAGAGTTGTAGGGTTCTGGATAGTTGGAGTGAAAAAACGAATAGCCACGATCATTCAAAACTGTGTCAAATGGCAGAAGTTAAGAGGTAGACCGCAGTATCAGCAGATGGCTGACCTACCCGCAGACAAACTGAGCAAAGATGCACCCTTTGCATATGTCGGGATCTATGTATTTGGACCATGGACAGTAGCGGCCAGAAGAACCCGTGGTGGTCAAGTCAACAGCAAAAGATGGGCTGTAATGCTCACTTGCTTAAGTGTAAGAGCTGTACATAATGAAGTGATCGAGTCTATGGACACTTCAAGTTTCATCAATGCTCTTAGGAGATTTCTCGCTCTAAGAGGTCCTTTGATGATGTTGAGATCGGACTGGGGCACTAACTTTATTGGTGCGTGCAGAGTTACAGATAGACCGACAAGAAGTTGGAAAATATTTGAGTGATCAAGGCTGCGTGTGGAAGTTCTACCCACCACACTCTTCACACATGTGTGGAGTATGGGAACGCATGATTGTCATGGAGTTATTTGGTATCATCCATACACCCCTGCTGTTTCTTGCTTGTCGGTAGCTCCCACCCCCTTCTCTTCCTGCTGTAACTTCATTTTGCATATTTGTTATGTAGAGTGCAGAGTTGGGGAGCTGTGTAACGTCATTGGAAATGTACCTATGATAAAGACTATGAATACAATACCAGTTGCAGTTGCCTGGCAGTGTGTGCGTGTGTGCGTGTGTGTGTGTATATGTATATGTATATGTATATGTATATGTATATGTATATGTATATATATATATATATATATATATATATATATATATATATATATATATATATATATATATATATATATATATATATATATATATATATATATATATATATATATATATATATATTCTCAAAACAACTTTATAATAAAGTACATGCCTCAGTAAATTGCGTGGCTATATCAGAAGCAGCTATGATTCTTATTTCTGCAGATCTTCATCTGGTCCAAGGTCAGCGCCGGGGACGTGAAGGTCACCGCAGGAGTTTTGATTGGTAAACAGGATGCGTGTCACATCTCTCCGTCCCAGACAGGCATTTATCAGCACGTTTAGTTCTGACAACAGGACACTGCATCCAATCCACACATCATCTTTTTCACTCTCCTGGCTTCTCTCTTCATCTCCAGGTATCTATCTGTCACTGTCACTCTTCCAGATCCTCTTTCAGTCTCGTCTCTCTTCCCCTTGCCCTGTTTATCTGTTTCCTGCTCGCTGTCTCTTCTACCTTTGCCCTTCTCTCGATTTTCTTGTCAGCGTGTATATCTCGGCTCTCTGCTTCACCGTTCCATGCAGTGACCTTGCCTCCTGTGAGATCTATCATTGTATATTTCGGTAAATATTTTAGTGGAGAGCGGTCTTGCATTATAAGAAATATGTGACAACTTTAGACTGTCAGTTATAGGTAATATACAGCTTTCTAAATTTTTTTTAATTAAAGTTGAACTCCAGGTGTGTAAAAAAAAAACCAAACAAACAAAAAAACTACAAAACAACTGTGAGTCATTCAGGCCCTGCTGCATCGCAAAGCTAAGGATGATTACAAAAGAAGGAAGCAGAATTACAGCTAGCCATGGTTTGATTATGGGCCGATATGCCAAGCCAATTGCTCCACATCTGATTGATATTAAATCATTATTATTAAAATGTATAAAGCATTACATATTACACAGTGCTGTACAACAGATAAACAATACAGGGACAATAGTAAAGTAACAGCATAGAAATAAACATAGCAGACGCGGCACTGACTATGGTGACAAAGAACAGCATACTGAGAGGAGAGTCCTGCTAAATAGGCTTATAATCTAAGATGGACACACAAGAGGCAGGGGCGTAACTAGAAATCCCCGGGCCCCCCTGCAGAAAAAAAATCTGGCCCCCCTTCATGCTACTTCCTGTTTACACAGGAAGTAACATGGAGCACTTACTGATTAGAACCTCCAGCGCAATGGAGGTATGTGACCAGCCTGCTGCCGCCCGCTGCCACTAATGATTGCAGGAGGGGAGCACTGAAAGGAGAGCCCAAGGTGAGGGGGGGGGGAGACTGTCCCCCTTCCCTGCCGATGGGCGGCCATGCTCTCCACTTATGTTGCGACCCCTCCTGCCCCCCAAAAAGTCCCTGAGTGGGCCCTAGGCGGGCCCCGGGCCCCTCCGCTGGGGCAGGGGTTGCATCCACCTATTGTTATGCCGCTGACAAGAGGTTGAGGTGTAAGTCTGAGAGGGAGTTAGAGCTATGAGGATGGCGGATAAGCAATGGTGAACAGATGGGTCTTTAACACTACCTGAATGAGTTGAAGGTGGGGGGGGGGGGGGGGGCAGGCTGATGGGGGAAGTTTTAAAAACCAGGGTTAAATACTTGGTAATTCTATTTTTAATAAACCTTCAGGACAGGTGAACATTGAGATAGGGCTCCACCCCAGAACAGGAAATACCCAACAAGCTCTCCATAAATTTCATGCACAGGTATCCTCACATCAGTATTACACAATGAACTATCCCACTACTACAAGATACTCAAATATAACTCAACCCATTCAACATTAAAAATGTTGTTCTTAAGTCCGGTAATTGACCTGTCTTGGAGGGTTATTAAAAATAAAATTACTCGACCCCGGGCCTGAGATCTCACACTCAACGTATGCTTAACCATGTCCTTACTGCGGCTAAAATTAGGTGGGTAAGGTCAATGGAATATCTGACTTCATTGGTTCATGAGTCTGAGAACCAATTCAAGAAGGTTTGGGATTACTGGGACCTAAACTTCGAGGGAGTGGGAAGAGTTGAGATATAAGACTTGGCCTCCTTGGTGTACTTGTTTTTTCTTGAATAGAGACTGGGGTCATGGACCTACTTTTGCTATTATCCCTGAGGACTGAATTTCTTGTATTCAAACTTTGAACGTTTCCATGTGAGATGGTGGTTTAGGCCCGGTTCACATTAGCGGTTGCTATCCGGAATCGCCGTGCCGGAGCCGTGCCGGAGCCGGACCGCATGCGGACCGGACGAAACGGACGCACGGCATAGCAATGAAAGTCTATGCGACCGTTCACATGCGTCCGTTTCGTCCGGACCGGAGCCGGACCGGATCCGGACTCCGGCGTCCGTTCCAACATGCGCTATTTTTTGGTCCGGCTGGTTCGGCTGACGTATCCGGACCGGAGCCGGAATGTTGCATCCGGCCAATGGAAACCAATGAGAACCGGAGAGCGCACAACACACTGGCTATAAAAACCGGATGTTATACCACACTTCCTATGCTGACTCTATGGTATGGTGGCCATTTTGGATGGGGACCACATGGCACCAGCGTTCACAGAGTGGAGCAGCAGTGACTTCATGCTGGAGCTGTTTGGCAGCAACATGTCTGACGATATGTCTGATAACGAGGGGGTGAGGCCCTACACATCAGAAGACCTCATCCTACAGGTGCAGCAGGTACCAGCCCTGTGGGACAAGGGGGATGCGGACCACAGCAACATCAAAAAATGCAGAGGCCTGTGGAAAAAAATTGCCAAGCTGTATGTGGAGGACTTTGAGCACTTGAGCAAGAGACAGCAAGGCACAGAGGGTATGTTGACTAGAAGTTTTTGGGGGGGCTTGTGGTTTAGCTTGTGATGTATTCCACTTTTGCTATGGATTTGTGTCACCCACGTGTTGCCCACCCACCCGTGGCCCACCCACCTGTTCCCCACCCACCTGTACCCCACCTGTGATGTATCCCACCCACCTGTGATGTATCCCACCCACCTGTACCCCACCTGTGATGTATCCCACCCACCTGTACCCCACCTGTGATGTCTCCCACCCACCTGTACCCCACCTGTGCTGTATCCCACCCACCTGTACCCCACCTGTGCTGTATCCCACCCACCTGTACCCCACCTGTGATGTATCCCACCCACCTGTACCCCACCTGTGATGTATCCCACCCACCTGTACCCCACCTGTGATGTCTCCCACCCACCTGTGATGTCTCCCACCCACCTGTGATGTATCCCACCCACCTGTACCCCACCTGTGCTGTATCCCACCCACCTGTACCCCACCTGTGATGTATCCCACCCACCTGTACCCCACCTGTGATGTATCCCACCCACCTGTACCCCACCTGTGATGTCTCCCACCCACCTGTGATGTCTCCCACCCACCTGTGATGTATCCCACCCACCTGTACCCCACCTGTGATGTATCCCACTCACCTGTACCCCACCTGTGATGTCTCCCACCCACCTGTGATGTCTCCCACCCACCTGTGATGTCTCCCACCCACCTGTGATGTCTCCCACCCACCTGTGATGTCTCCCACCCACCTGTGTTGTATCCCACCCACCTGTGATGTATCCCACCCACCTGTACCCCACCTGTGATGTATCCCACCCACCTGTACCCCACCTGTGATGTATCCCACCCACCTGTGATGTCTCCCACCCACCTGTACCCCACCTGTGATGTATCCCACCCACCTGTACCCCACCTGTGATGTATCCCACCCACCTGTACCCCACCTGTGATGTCCCCCACCCACCTGTGATGTCTCCCACCCACCTGTGATGTCTCCCACCCACCTGTGATGTCTCCCACCCACCTGTACCCCACCTGTGATGTCTCCCACCCACCTGTGATGTCTCCCACCCACCTGTGATGTCTCCCACCCACCTGTACCCCACCTGTGATGTCTCCCACCCACCTGTGATGTCTCCCACCCACCTGTGATGTCTCCCACCCACCTGTGTTGTATCCCACCCACCTGTGATGTATCCCACCCACCTGTACCCCACCTGTGATGTATCCCACCCACCTGTACCCCACCTGTGATGTATCCCACCCACCTGTGATGTCTCCCACCCACCTGCGATGTACCCCACCTGTGCACATAAAACATACACAATGACCAATTATTAAACATCAATTTATTGTAAAAAATTAAGACATTTAAAATCACTTAAAAACTTGAAACTCCAAAATAAACACATTTCAACAAAACATATTAAAAACCAAACATTCACCCTCGTCCTGGTGGTGTGGTAAAATAAAGTCTCAGTTGGTCCCTGTTCCGCAGTGACACTACCCTTGGCCTGGTTGCATACCTCCGCAGGGGCATTAGTGGAAGCACATTCGGGGGTTCCGGAGTCTCTCTTTCCTCCTGCCGCACAAAGTTGTGGAGGATGCATGCTGCCTTCACCACGACAACTGCGTTGCCCGGTTTCAGCAGCATGGGCGTGTGGAACACCCTCCACTTTGACACCAGGATCCCAAATGTGCACTCCACCATTCTCCTTGCACGGCTCAACCGAGCATTGAAGTGTAGCTGGCTGGCATCAAGTCCCCTGTCTGGGTACGGATGCATTACATGGTCGGACAGGGCGAAGGCCTCGTCCCCCACAAACACATAGGGGTAGGCCGGTGCCCTTGTCCCAGGCCAGGGTCTGTCACGGGGGAGACGCAGTCTGCCTTCCTCCATCAGCCGGCAAAGGGTCGTACGCTGGAAAATTCCAGAGTCATTGGAACTACCGTACGACCCCACGTCCACGTACACAAACTTGTAGTCCGCATCTGCCACTGCCATTAGAACAATGCTGAAGTATTTTTTATAGTTGAAATAATGGCTGCCACTCCCCACGGGTTTCTGAATCCGGATGTGTTTCCCATCCAGTGCGCCAACACAATTAGGAAACTTGCACTCGGTCCAGAAGCCCTGGGCGATCTCCTCCCATTTCGTGGTGTCCGGCACAGGCATGTATCTGGCCCTCAGTCGCGTCCAAAGGATCCTCGAAGTCCTCACGACGATGCCTGCCACCGTGCTCTTCCCAATACGAAATGTGACATGTAGCGATGTATATGTTTGTCCAGTTGCGATGTACCTACAAGAGAAATAATCGAAATCAATTTTTCATGTCGTTACAGGAGAAAGGTTCAAGACAAGGTGGCGCAATATACGTGATGCATACGTGAAATGGCTACGGAAGAAAAAACTTGCCGAACGAAGTGGCAGTGGCGGGGGAAAGCGACAAAAAGACTACCAATTTGCCAAGCAATTGTCTTTCATCAATGCAAGCCTGGAACCTAGACTGTAAGTACCACTACTGTGGGCAGGAACTGAGAGCTCATTTTAGCAGACAACTACCATGACTTCGGCCATGTATTGCTATAAACTGGCCTCAATTCCCATGGCTAGCGAACTTTTCTCACAAGCTTTATCAAATGTTTGGTAGAAACGGTTGATAAAGTGTTTGCTAGTGTTTGCTAGCTCTGTGAATTGACGCCACTTGCTGTTTGGCACACCAATAAATATTGTTTTTATCTACAGGACTGAAGACAATTTGGAGCAAGAGGAACCGACCCAGGAGGCACGGTTCAGCAGTGAGGAGAGCTTGGTGGATGATGACGTCGCCGATGTAACCTATGTCCCCGAGAAGAGGAGTAGGAGGAGGGAGTCCTTAGCTATCCCAGCTCTCTCCTTTGATGATGACTTGGGAGAAGAGAGCTTGGATGTTGAGGTTGCAGGACCGAGTGTGGATGAAGCTGCACCTCCACAATCGACCGCTATGGAAGCTCCCGGGGAACAAGAACAAAGTGAGGAGCACCGAGAGACTGCAGCACAACCAGCGCGCAGGGCAACCCCGACACAGGCCAGAGGACGGGAAGATGCTGCCACACCACCAGTGAGGACCACCACACTAGTGAGGCGTCGAGGTACCCTCCCCCCAACAAGGAGAGAGACAGAGTCCGAGATGTCCGGGGCTGTCTCCGGACTTCTCGGGATTCTTCAGAGCCACCAAACTCTCATAACCCGGCAGTTGCAAGATGAGGACAGGGGCCATATCATGGAGCAGTACAAGTCCCACATCACTTCACTGCAATGTGAGCTCGACGCTGTACATGGGCACTACAGGGACGAGCTTAAAATGATGCATGAGATGCACAGAGGAGAAATCGACCAACTGCGTGCGCAGCATCATCAGTCGGTGGGCCAGCTGCAGAACATGATGCAGCAAATGCATCAACAAAGCAAGGAACTACTGAAATTGCAGGCACACCCGTGTTTTCACACAGTGATGTCTCTAATACCATATTTGGAAAAGGTGCCTTCCCAAAACTTGATGGCGTGCCATTCCACTTTGCTGGAGGTGATCAAACAGCACATGGACACGCCATTATTGCAACCACCAATTTTTAGACCCCCACAACCAACAGCGGTGCCCACCTGGCAATCATCACAGATGTACACCGGCTACAGAGGCAGTCAATATGGGCCACCGCTGTCAGGGTCCAGCTCATCCACGACCAGCACCCAAGAGAGTCCAGATTTCCAGGCAGCAACTCCCACCTTTTCTAGTAGTGGTGCCGATACAATTTGAAAAAAAAAGTCAAATTGTTCCTGGACATGCTCCTCTGAATACCTCCGATCCTCGGAGGAAGGATACCATCACAGGGCTTTTTAGCCCAAACTTTTCACTGCCCCATCTCCTTCAACCAAGGTTCAGAGGTGTTCAGATGACCATGTCAGGGAACTTTTGGTTTTGCTGGACTTGAACTTTAGGGCCTGGTGTCCCCGAAAGACACTACATGGGTCACAACCTTGTGCCTGTTGCACTGCACCTGTAGTCCTGCACCTGTGCCTTTGATTCCTCTTGTTCCTTACTTTGTTGTTCCTAATCACTTGCACAAGACCCTTGGAGCCATGGGTGAAGGACACCTTCACTGGTCGGTGAGAGGCCTAGCCTTTTCACTGGCCTGTGTCCTTCATCCATGGCTCAGAGGGTCCTGTGCCAGTGGTTAGGTTTTAGAAGCACTAATAATTTAGGGCCTGGTGTCCCCGAAAGACACTACCTGGGTCACAACCTTGTGCCTGTTGCACTGCACCTGTAGTCCTGCACCTGTGCCTTTGATTCCTCTTGTTCCTTACTTTGTTGTTCCTAATCACTTGCACAAGACCCTTGGAGCCATGGGTGAAGGATACCTTCACTGGTCGGTGAGAGGCCGAGCCTTTTCACTGACCTGTGTCCTTCATCCATGGCTCAGAGGGTCCTGTGACAGTGGTTAGGTTTTAGAAGCACTAATAATTTAGGGCCTGGTGTCCCCGAAAGACACTACCTGTAGTCCTGCTCCTCTGCCATCGGTTCCTCTTGCTCCTCACTTTGTTCTTGTTCCTAATCACTTGCACAAGACCCTTGGAACCATGGGTGAAGGATACCTTCACTGGTCGGTGAGAGGCCTAGCCTTTTCACTGACCTGTGTCCTTCATCCATGGCTCAGAGGGTCCTGTGACAGTGGTTAGGTTTTAGAAGCACTAATAATTTAGGGCCTGGTGTCCCCGAAAGACACTACCTGTAGTCCTGCTCCTCTGCCATCGGTTCCTCTTGCTCCTCACTTTGTTCTTGTTCCTAATCACTTGCACAAGATCCTTGGAGCCATGGATGAAGGACACCTTGACTGGTCGGTGAGAGGCCTAGCCTTTTCACTGACCTGTGTCCTTCATCCATGGCTCAGAGGGTCATGTGCCAGTGGTTAGGTTTTTGAAGCACTAATAATTTATGGCCTTTTGTCCCCAAAAGACACTACCTGTAGTCCTGCTCCTCTGCCATCGGTTCCTCTTGCTCCTCACTTTGTTCTTGTTCCTAATCACTTGCACAAGACCCTTGGAGCCATGGATGAAGGACACCTTGACTGGTCGGTGAGAGGCCTAGCCTTTTCACTGACCTGTGTCCTTCATCCATGGCTCAGAGGGTCATGTGCCAGTGGTTAGGTTTTTAAAGCACTTCAATTTTAGGGCCTGGTGTCCCCGAAAGACACTACCTGGGTCACAACCTTGTGCCTGTTGCACTGCACCTGTAGTCCTGCTCCTCTGCCATCGGTTCCTCTTGCTCCTCACTTTGTTCTTGTTCCTAACCACTTGCACAAGACCCTTTGAACCATGGATGAAGGACACCTTGACTGGTCGGTGAGAGGCCTAGCCTTTTCACTGACCTGTGTCCTTCATCCATGGCTCAGAGGGTCATGTGCCAGTGGTTAGGTTTTTGAAGCACTTTAATTTTAGGGCCTGGTGTCCCCGAAAGACACTACCTGGGTCACAACCTTGTGCCTGTTGCACTGCACCTGTAGTCATGCACCTCTGCCATCGGTTCCTCTTGCTCCTCACTTTGTTCTTGTTCCTAACCACTTGCACAAGACCCTTGAAACCATGGATGAAGGACACCTACACTGGTCGGTGAGAGGCCTAGCCTTTTCACTGACCTGTGTCCTTCATCCATGGCTCAGAGGGTCATGTGCCAGTGGTTAGGTTTTTAAAGCACTTCAATTTTAGGGCCTGGTGTCCCCGAAAGACACTACCTGGGTCACAACCTTGTGCCTGTTGCACTGCACCTGTAGTCATGCACCTCTGCCATCGGTTCCTCTTGCTCCTCACTTTGTTCTTGTTCCTAACCACTTGCACAAGACCCTTGAAACCATGGATGAAGGACACCTACACTGGTCGGTGAGAGGCCTAGCCTTTTCACTGACCTGTGTCCTTCATCCATGGCTCAGAGGGTCCTGTGCCAGTGGTTAGGTTTTTGAAGCACTTCAATTTATTAGGGCCTGGTGTCCCCGAAAGACACTTGGGCAGCTATGCCCTGCAACTCTTCCAGCACAAAGTTGGTGGTTGGTGTTCCTTAAAACTGACCGGGCTATACCATAGATATGTTATTTTTTTGTCTTCCATGTTGGAAGAATGTTTCCATGTTGGAAAGTGGTTGTTTTTGCAATAAAAAAATTTGTTTTTACATACCTCAGTGTGATGAGTAGTTGTTCTTGTGGTGTGACTGCTCTCCTGAACGTGGTATCCTTCTTCCTAAGGTCATCCTTCACCATCTCCAAAAGGGTATCAAACCTGTCAGGAGATGGAAAGGAAGAAGCTGTAAAGTATGTTGTGGGACAAGGTGTTGGGTGGAGGATGGGGGAGGTGTGTTTAGAGGTTTGGGAGTGTTGTGGAGGGTGGGGGTGTACTGTATAGCTAGGTATACAGGGGTGTGGGGGTCAGGGTGGTGTGTTTAGCTAGGTATACAGGGATGAGGTGTTGTGGGGGTGAGGGTGGGGTGTTTAGGAATGGTGGGGGTTGGTGTATTTAGGCCTATATACTTACAGGGGAATAGACATCCGAGTGTAGCTGTAGAACTTCTGTGGGTGTCGTCTGAGGTCCCGGTAGAGGGCCTGGAACTCTCCCTTCCTCTGCCTCCTGGCTAGTAGAGGGTGCACCCACCATCTCCTGCGAGGAGCACGCCTTCTCCCCACATAGTAGTAGGTAAACAACAGGAAGGAGAGAATTCCCAGGTAATAAGCGTAAAAAATGACTGGATCCATGGTCCCAACTGCTGTCTCTGTATCCAAGGATGGTCTCCACACGTCCAGCTGTCTCCAACAATGACCCCAGAGCTTCTGCTGACCTCCCAGAACCCCAGGTATTTATACAGGTTGTTATCTCTTTAAGAATCCGGATCCGGACCGCAACCGTGTTCATACCGCACGGAAACCGTATGCAACCGGACCGGATCCGGACCGGATCCGGACAGGAACCGTACGGTTCAGGTCCGATCCGGCTCTGGTGCGGTCCGGACATCCGGTGCGGTTTTTGCAAAACCGCAAGTGTGAACGGGGCCTTACTCAGAAGAGAAGCATTATCCTGTTTATATATGTTTTGTCTTTCTATATAATATGGTATGTTGCACATGGACATCTACAATATAAACAGTTGTTTCTATTGTGTACGTCTTTCGAGCAAAATTGTCTATGCGTTCTTTGATGGTTTGCTTTGCTGTACATGGTCCATCCAAACTCAGGGCATATCCTCAGTCGCCACTTGAGAACCGCCCCACCGATGCATGCATAACCTCCGTCTCCTGCTGTAAAACACCATTCTCCTCCAGACTAACACATTGCTCAGACTGCGGACTTGAAGGTTATCCCTGGTTCCCTGGGACAGGAAATGCACAACTGACGTGGGGATACCTGTGGCTGTGCATCAAATTTATGGAGAGCTCATTGAGTGTTTCCTGTTCTGGGGGCAGAGCCCTATCTCAATGTTCACCTGTCCTGGAGGGTTATAGGAAAATGGTAGTGTGAAGCTTTATGACCTCATCAGTGTGCTACTAGTCATCACCATTGTGAGTACAGTAGGTAACTCACATAGATTGTTATGCTGGCTGTAGTGTGTGGCTAGGCTGTATTAGAATCACATAACCGACAAAAGATTTTTGTTCGCTTAAGTGTTCATATATCCTGTATTTCAACTGAGCATTTAGCTGTTTGATTGGTGTTTAATTTAACCTTGAAATGTTAGGGGTCATGAGGCAACATTAAAAAGAAAGATACCTTAGAAGAGATATATTGAACAAGGATGCCAATTTCCTAAAATGGTATGAGGTTGATGATATTTAATGGCATAATTATTTTTTATTTCTCAGCCCAGACAAACTGAACAAACTCTTGAACTAGGAATTTACAATGCCTGTGTGCCTGGCAGTGTCTCAGTTGTGTGGCCACTTAGCATACAAAGGGTCTTAACTGTTTGTATTAAAAACCTAACAACCTCTGACACTGTTTTTAATGACATGTATTTTTTTCCTAAAAAAAAAAAAAATCTATGTATCCCCTTTGATGCTGCATGTATAAAGCTGTCTTTAAGCATACATGATTCAGACTGACGAAGGCCCAGGGGACGTAAGCTTACTCTTTTATATATACTTTTAAGTTAGCCAATAAATGGTGGTATCCTGATTCAAAACTTCTTACCATAGAAGAAAAAAGGAGATTGTTACCTAAGAAAAGGGAAGTCTCTGGATCCTCCAAAAGTTTCCCAGATTCTCCTCCAAACCACCGCCGCTGCTGGGGACCCTCTTGAAGTTCACGCCCGTGCTCCTATTCATGCTCAAGTGTAACAGTACTGCACCTGCCCAAGCATGGCTGAGCCTGCGCACTAAGCTTTATGCCCAGGCACGGCCATATCCGCCCAGGCACAGTAAGACAATGCTTGTACACGGCAGTGAGTATGGCCATGTAAACATATCTGGCAAGCTTTTTTCGGATATGTTCCAGGGGTCCACACATAGCAATGGTGGGGGTCAGGAGGACCTGGGAAGCCTCTGCAGGATCCAAAGACTTCCCTGTTCTTAGGTAACAATCTCCCTTTTTTTGTTGTGTACTGTCTCTCTACTACACGTTGAGTGTAAGGATAGTTTCTGAACAGTCAAAAACTTTCCACAGACATGAAAATCTGTGGATGGTAGGCCAGTGAGCAGCTACAGTCCCCCTACCATCTCCTGACTAGCTCATAGACAACGCAAAACCATATCTGTAGAAACAGTGCCGGCCTCAGTCTCTATACCTTGCACGCTGAAGTCATGTGGGGTAACCGTAGTCGGGCAGGCGTACTGGTCTCCCGTTCACGTTGGGGGTGTGGCGTATAGGTGAAGAGTGTGGTATTAGATTGAGGTATAGAGGTTGAAGGAAGGCAAAAGATCTGTCAGGTCTTACACCCCCCTTCAGTATAGGTTGCTATTAGGTGCACCCCACATGCTGGGATCTTCCTCCTGTACTGCTGGGGGCGCTGCATCTCTATGCTGAGATTGTTCTCTGTTGTCATGTGACAGATGGCGATCTCGGCATAGTGATTGAGCCACGTGCAGGCACAAAGCTGCTGGATCCCAGGGAGGGGAATGATGCTAGAGCATCCCTGTACGCTGCCATCCTACCGCTAACTGCTAAAAAATTGGGTCGATGGTGTGAATGAATAATATGAAAATCAGCCCTATTATCATTTGGGAGCAGATTAGATATGTTGGGAATTATCGATTCAACCAGTCGATCTGATGGGAAGTTGCATAAGTGTTCTTTTCAGGTATTGGCATTTTCACTCACTTTAGTTTGGATTCCTCTTTTCGGTTTGTTAGCATTCCTACTACCAGGGCAGAAAGGGCCGCTGGCTGACATAGATTGTGGCCATTTAGAGAGCTTAATTTCTTTGTTTTCTAAGCAAGCATGGAACTGAAGCAACAAGAAAAATTTTACAGGTCTATGTTCACTTACAGACTTTGGAATTATCAGTGGAAGTAATGCTTATTTACAGCTTATAATAAGTAATGAAGTCGAACTACCTTTAATTTGCTCACCCTTCACCAAGTATCACTAGGATCCGATGAGCACAGATTTGGTTAGCAAACTGTTTCCATCTAATTTTACACATACAAATTACAGAAAGTTATATGCGTGCATGAAATAGAGGCGTGAGGAAAAATGGGTGCCGGGTGAAGCCAATATAAGTCTAAATGATAAAAATTGTTGTGAATTGTTGCCAAAAAATATTTCCAAATGAAAACGAAAAAATATTTATAGTGGTAATGACAATAGGAAAACATTGGTAAATATTACTGATATTTTACTACAACTAAACGTAACCTAACTCTCACACGGAACTCTCGCTCTACCGATGCCTAGTCCTAAGACCCCACCTTCCTGTTGCCTAACCCTAAAATGCCCCTTCCTGACCCTTAACACGGAAATTCACGGTCCTGACGCCTAACTGTAAACCCCCTTCCTGAAAAAATATTTTGAGAAAAGCGTGATATAAATGTTATTTGTCTTGTCTAATTTTTCTCTTGGAATGAGCAGAAATGGTACATGCTAGGATAGCTTCAGTTAGTAGTGTTGGTGGTACAGCGGTTAAGGTACTTGCCCACTACACAGTGAGACCTGGGTTCAGTATGTAAGCTGGCTTTTGAAATACTATAATTCTCTGGCAGATGCGAATAGGTAGAAGGGGAGGAAGGAAGGGTAGAAGGGTAGAAGGGAAGGGAGGAAGGGAGGAGAGCAGAGTAGGCCTGTAATTGAAAATTGACCTTAAAATAGGGGTTTATGTGAAATCTAGATTTTTGCCTGGGACTTTTGATGTGTATTTCACTCAATCATGTCTGCCTCCAGGTATTAGATCCCTTGAAACATGTTTTCTATCATTTTTCCAGCCGGTAGAATTTTTTCTATTTTTCAAAGTTCGCCTCCCCATTGAAGTCTATTGCGGTTCGCAAACTTTTTTGCGGAGGTTCGCGAACAGGGTTTGCGAACCGAAAATCTGAGGTTTGCGACATCACTGGTGCTCAGATGTGATGAAGAATAATTCCGCATGTCAACTAACAGCACATACAATTCTATGGGCCTGTTCACAGTACTGCAATGTAACAGATCACGTTCTTCGAACTCACTGCATGCAAGCTTTGTATTAAAGTCTATATCCAGTCTGTAAATATTGTCATGTCCATTGTCGTACTAAGACCGGTGTCTATGTTGAACCATTAGATTAAACATTGGGGCTGTTGCCCCGTGCATTTAGTTACATACAATGGGCGTTTGCTGTTTCTGTGCTGCCGCCGTCGGATCCGGCTGCTTTTCGGCGCCTCCCGCCCCCTCCCCTGGGCCTGCGTGCGGCGGGGCGGGGCTTGGTGGGCACGTCGTGCGCGCCGATGCGGCGCGCTCGTCGTGTTTGCCCGCCCCGCCCCTCCGCGCGCATTGGCCCTGGGGTGGGGGCGGGTGGCGCCGTGCCTGCGGCCGGATTGGTCGGCGGCCTGCACATTAGCTGCAGCGTCATGGGTGGAGGGACACACCTCCTGAAGAAGCCGGAAGAGCTGGCGAAATCGATTGAGGACGCCGTCCTCCGCCATCAGCACGCGGCCGCTGACTTCCCCGCAGCCCCCATGATCTCTCGGTCTCCTTCCCAGCACTGCTCCTTCCATGCAGCCTGAATACATGGATCCACTCTGAGCCACTTCGAGCCGGCAGGAATCATCCATTTTGGACACAGTAAGAGCCCTTTAGGCATAGGCCCTGCTCTTGATAGAGCTATAGCACCCTGGCTGTGCACACTCATCTGCATATGAACTTGATAAATGATGCATCTGTATGTTGTGTCACGCTGATCAAGCTGTGTTGCTGCTATGTTCCTTGCCCTGCCTGCCTGATGTGCTTTGCTCCAACTCCTGCTGGGCTGAACCCATACATCTATGTGTCTGGACTTTGACTGACAGGCCTGTGGCTTTCTATGTGATGTGCTTTGCTCCAACTTTTGCTGGGCTGAACTTACATATCAATGTGTCCGCAGTTTGACTGACAGGCCTGTCGCTTTCAATGTGACTGATCCCTCCCATGCTGCATGAATACATGTTATTGCTTCAGTCGTGTTTTTGCCATCACATTGCACTGACTGGTATCTGCTCACGGCCAATGTGCTTTGGTGGACCCGAGCTTGACATTGGGGTGATTGCCGAGCTCATGGAGGCATGAGGATTCCACTCTGGTCCAATGACCTGACGCATCTGCATGGGCTGTTTTCAAACTCTACATCAATGTCCAAGTGAATAACCTATAAAAAGCTCAGAGGCTGATTTGCAACGAAGCAATTGCATATAGATATATATACTATTTTTGAGTCTAGATATAAATGGTCAGAAACTGAGCAGTTTTGAATTAGCTCATGTGCACATGACATAGTGGTGGGGTTAGGAGGCCGGGACACTCCGTGGGGAGTTGCGGGTGGGTCTGGGCGGTGGGTAAGCTGTTTGGTGGGATATGTTTTATATTTCATGTTTTTAATATTGGATATATAATGAATAAAGCTTTTTAATACTTTTGAATACAATTTGGTCATTTGTACTCAATCAGGTCACACCCCTCCTTTACCATATCTCACAGTGTTTTATGGCCAATAATAGTTCTTTCCTGATGAAGCAGTATATAAACTGTCACACCAAATTTACTGTTTATCTGGTTTCTTGTTTAAGTTGTCGCCTCCAATATGTAGGATGTACCACACGGCATCTCAGGCAGCGCATCTCAGAGCACTATCTGGGTCCTGGTTGACTAACAGCTGAGATCTCCAAGATCTCCAATGTAGCTCAGCATTTTCGCCATGTTCATCATGGCGATATGACTTCCTTTTCATTTTAAGGAATTGAATGGATCTCTATGCCACTGATGGGAGGAGACATTTAGCAGACCTTGCTCACTCGGGAGGCATATTGGATCTTTCAGTTGGGGACCCCTTCCACTTCTGGTCTTAATGCCAGATGGGATCTTGGCTGTATTACCTAGTGCACTTGGATGTGGGCTGCCTGTTCATATGTCTTGTGTGTAGTTGCACTCAAGTTTGCATATTTATGCTTGTAGAGGTGCATATTTGAGATTTCTGCGTGTTGGCTTGTATCTATGTACATATGTTTTTGATTACATTTTTCCCACGTGTGTGTGTGTGTTGACTTTCGCCTTTTTATATGCGACGTTGTATCCTAATTGTTTTTATTAACACACGTCAACTCCAGGGTGTGAATTTGGTCATGTCTTTTTTTTTTTTAGCTTCTCCTTTTTTCCCTCCCACTCTTACTTTTGGAGGCGAGTTCTATGCACCTGAGAGAAGGGCGGGATCTGGAGTAGAGTTGGGCCGAACCTCTGATTTTAGGTTCGCGAACTTCCGCGGAAGGTTCGGTTCGCGTTAAAGTTCGCGAACCGCAATAGACTTCAATGGGGATGCGAACTTTGAAAAAAAAAATAATTATGCTGGCCACAAAAGTGATGGAAAAGATGTTTCAAGGGGTCTAACACCTGGAGGGGGGCATGGCGGAGTGGGATACATGCCAAAAGTCCCAGGGAAAAATCTGGATTTGACGCAAAGCAGCGTTTTAAGGGCAGAAATCACATTGAATGCTAAATGACAGGCCTAAAGTGCTTTCAAACATCTTGCATGTGTATACATCAATCAGGTAGTGTAATTAAGGTACTGCTTCACACCGACACACCAAACTCACCGTGTAACGCACCGCAAACAGCTGTTTGTGTAGTGACGGCCGTGATGGACTGGTGCGCACCATGGCGAGAGTGCAGGTTTTGGTGGCTTTACAGCCCATATGGTCGCCTGGCTGATGTAGCTGAATGACAGAACAGTGACTGTCCAGCTGATCAAATTTGGTCTGACCACAATGAGGCAACGACCTTATTATCGTGGGTGTGCCCCCCGAGACACTCATCTAGGCGCCGGTCATTGCTTCATTGTGATACGCAAGCCCCTTCACCACGGCAAGGTAATGATCACGAAGGGGAATGGGCGCATGTACATGCCTTTTCTTTTGTTGTTGCAGCTGCCCGCAGTGCAGCCAGAAAAATTAGGCAGTCATGTACACGCACCAGAAAAATTATTACAGCGGCCGCTGCTAGCAGCGGCCTAAAAAATTCAGCAATCCGCCTGGAGTCCCGGACCCTGTTGGAGGTGGCGGAGAAGGTAGTCAAGCGGCCTGCAGGCAGACATGCTGTGTGGAGGGACTGGGATCGACTTAGTCTTCTTGGGGCAGGCCAGGCAGCCAGTCACACGGCGTGCAGGCAGAGATGCTGTGTGTGCGGGGACTGACTTAGTCTTGGGGCGGGCAGCAGCCCTCCGGGATCCATGCCTCATTCATTTTGATAAAGGTGAGGTACTTAACACTTTTGTGACTTAGGCGACTTCTCTTCTCTGTGACAATGCCTCCAGCTGCGCTGAAGGTCCTTTCTGACAGGACGCTTGCGGCAGGGCAGGAGAGAAGTTGGATGGCAAATTGGGACAGCTCTGGCCACAGGTCAAGCCTGCGCACCCAGTAGTTCAAGGGTTCCTCATCGCTGTTCACAGCAGTGTCTACATCCACACTTAAGGCCAGGTAGTCGGCTACCTGCCGTTCCAGGCGTTGGTGGAGGGTGGATCCGGAAGGGCTACGGCGAGGCGTTGGACTAAAGAACGTCCGCATGTCCGACATCACCATGAGATCGCTGGAGCGTCCTGTCTTTGACTGCGTGGACACGGGAGGAGGATTAGTGGCAGTGGTACCTTGCTGGCGTTGTGCCGTCACATCACCCTTAAAGGCATTGTAAAGCATAGTTGACAGCTGGTTCTGCATGTGCTGCATCCTTTCCACCTTCCGGTGAGTTGGTAACAGGTCCGCCACTTTGTGCCTGTACCGAGGGTCTAGTAGTGTGGCCACCCAGTACAGCTCATTCCCCTTGAGGTTTTTTATACGGGGGTCCCTCAACAGGCAGGACAGCATAAAAGACGACATCTGCACAAAGTCGGATCCAGTACCCTCCATCTCCTCTTGCTCTTCCTCAGCGATGTCAGGTAAGTCAACCTCCTCCCCCCAGCCGCGAACAATACCACGGGAAGGTTGAGCAGCACAAGCCCCTTGCGATGCCTGCTGAGGTTGTTCTCCTGCCGCTGTCCCCTCCTCCTCCTCCTCCTCCTCCTCCCCCAAAGAAACACCTTGCTCATCATCCTCTGAGTCTGACTCGTCTTCTGCACACGACTTCTCTTCTTCCTCCTCCTCCCCCCTCTGTGCTGCCGCAGGTGTTGAGGAAACAGCTGGGTCTGATGAAAATTGGTCCCATGCCTGTTCCTGCCGTAACGGTTCCTGGTCACGCTCATTCACAGCTTCATCCGCCACTCTACGCACAGCACGCTCCAAGAAGTAAGCGTAGGGAATTAAGTCGCTGATGGTGCCCTCACTGCGGCTCACCAGGTTGGTCACCTCCTCAAACGGCCGCATGAGCCTGCATGCATTTTCCATCAGTGTCCAGTTGTCGGGCCAGAACATCCCCATCTTCCCAGACTGTTTCATTCTACTGTAGTTGTAGAGGTAGTGGGTCACGGCTTTCTTCTGTTCTAGCAGGCGGGAGAACATGAGCAGGGTCGAGTTCCAGCGAGTCGGGCTATCGCAAATGAGGCGTCTCACCGGCATGTTGTTTTTGCGCTGAATTTCCGCAAAGCGTGCCATGGCTGTGTAAGACCGCCTCAAATGCCCACAGAACTTCCTGGCCTGCTTCAGGACATTCGCTAAGCCAGGGTACTTTGCCACAAATCTTTGAACCACTAGATTCATGACATGTGCCATGCAGGGTATGTGTGTCAGCTTCCCCATATGCAAAGCGGCAAGCAGATTGCTGCCGTTGTCGCACACCACGTTGCCTATCTCCAGGTGGTGCGGGGTCAGCCACTCATCCACCTGTTTCTTAAGAGCAGCCAGGAGAGCTGCTCCAGTGTGACTCTCCGCTTTGAGACAAGACATGTCTAAGATGGCGTGACACCGTCTTACCTGGCATGCAGCATAGGCCCTGCGGAGCTGGGGCTGTATAGCTGGAGAGGAGAACTGCCACTCAGCCAAGGAGGAGGAGGACAGCGAAGAGCATGTAGCAGGAGGAGAGGAGGTGGCAGGAGGCCTGCCTGCAAGCCGTGGAGGTGTCACAATTTGGTCCGTTGTGCCCTGCTTGCCATCGTTCACCACCAGGTTCACCCAATGGGCTGTGTAGGTAATGTAGCGGCCCTGCCCGTGCTTGGCAGACCAGGCATCCGTGGTCAGGTGTACCCTTGACCCAACGCTCTTCGCAAGAGATGACACCACTTGCCTCTCAACTTCACGGTGCAGTTGGGGTATGGCCTTTCTCGAAAAATAAGTGCGGCCTGGCATCTGCGGTGTTCCGATGGCCACAAATTTACGGAAGGCCTCAGAGTCCACCAGCCGGTATGGTAACAGCTGCCGAGCTAACAGTTCCGCCACGCCAGCTGTCAGACGCCGGGCAAGGGGGTGACTGGCCGAAATTGGCTTCTTCCGCTCAAACATTTCCTTCACGGACACCTGACTGCTGCTGTGGGCAGAGGAGCAGGAACTGCTCAAGGGCAGAGGCGGAGTGGAGGAGGGTGCCTGTGAAGGTGGAAGGGAGAAAGCGGCAGAAGCAGATAATGCACCTGATGGAGGAGGAAGAGGAGAAGGAGGGTGGCTTTGCTTTTGTGTGCTGCTGCTGCTGCTTTTGCTCAGGTGGCCATCCCATTGCTGTTTGTGCCTTTTCTCCAGGTGCCTTCGTAAGGCACTTGTCCCTACGTGAGTGTTGGCCTTTCCACGGCTCAATTTTTGTTGGCAGAGCGAACAGATGGCTTTGGTCCGATCTGAGGCACACACATTAAAAAATTTCCACACCGCTGAGCCACCCTGGGATGTGGGCACTATGGGGACCGTCACCTCAGCAGCTGATGCTGAAGGGCAAGTTGGCTGGCTGTACATAGGTGGCGATACATGGTGCCGGACTCTGCCACCAGCTGTTTCTGACGAAGAGCTGCCCCAGCTTCTTTCAGCAACTTCTCTCCTCCTACTACTCTCTAAATCCCCCTCTGAACTGTCCCCCTCTTCATCTCCTCTATTGGGAACATACAGAGGATCCCTATCATCGTCATCATCATAATCATCCTGCCCAGCTTCGCTTGCCTCAGAAAAATCCAAACATGCACCATCAGTAGGTCCTTCATCCTCCTTACACGTTACATCCATAGTGTTGCCGGGTAACTCAAATATATGAGCTGGTGAAAATTCATCTGGCTGTAACAACAATGGCTGTGCATCAGTGATTTCAACACTAATTCTTGCGAAGTGTCAAATGCAGCGGAAGTGGTGCTAGTAGTAGCGCTGGTGGCTGAGCAAGATGAGGTGTTCTGTGTCGCTAAATACTCAACCACGTCCTGACAATCTTGGGAGGTGATGGGACGTGCCTTCTTCCGAGCACTGTACTGTGGGCCAGGTCCACACGAAATTACATTTACACGACCTCGCGCAGACCTGCCGGGTGGCCTTCCTCTGGCTCTGGCACTACCTCTTTCTCTACCTGTTTTGTCCATATCGGGTATGCACGGAGTGGTATATCACACTGCGTGCACTCACGTAGGTAGGTGGGTTCACTTAACTGCACAGGTATGCGCACTGATGCGGTGGGTTCACTGAACAGAACAGGTATGCAGTGGCGGGTTCACAGAACAGGTATGCAGTGGCGGGTTCACTGAACACAACAGGTATGCAGTGGCGGGTTCACTGAACAGGTATACAGTGACGGGTTCACTGAACAGAACAGGTATGCAGTGGCGGGTTCACTAAACAGAACAGGTATACAGTGGCGGGTTCACTAAACAGAACAGGTATACAGTGGCGGGTTCACAGAACAGGTATGCAGTGGCAGGTTCACTGAACACAACAGGTATGCAGTGGCGGGTTCACTGAACAGGTATACAGTGGCGGGTCCACTGAACAGAACAGGTATGCAGTGGAGGGTTCACTAAACAGAACAGGTATACAGTGGCGGGTTCACAGAACAGGTATGCAGTGGCAGGTTCACTGAACACAACAGGTATGCAGTGGCGGGTTCACTGAACACAACAGGTATGCAGTGGCGGGTTAACTGAACAGGTATACAGTGGCGGGTTCACTAAACAGAACAGGTATACAGTGGCGGGTTCACTAAACAGAACAGGTATACAGTGGCAGGTTCACAGAACAGGTATGCAGTGGTGGGTTCACAGCACAGGTATGCAGTGGTGGGTTCAATGAACAGGTATACAGTGGCGGGTCCACTGAACAGAACAGGTATGCAGTGGCGGGTTCACTGAACAGGTATACAGTGGCGGGTCCACTGAACAGAACAGGTATACAGTGGCGGGTTCACAGAACAGGTATGCAGTGGCAGGTTCACTGAACACAACAGGTATGCAGTGGCGGGTTCACTGAACAGGTATACAGTGGCGGGTCCACTGAACAGAACAGGTATGCAGTGGCGGGTTCACTAAACAGAACAGGTATACAGTGGCGGGATCACTAAACAGAACAGGTATACAGTGGCGGGTTCACAGAACAGGTATGCAGTGGCAGGTTCACTGAACACAACAGGTATGCAGTGGCGGGTTCACTGAACACAACAGGTATGCAGTGGCGGGTTCACTGAACAGGTATACAGTGGCGGGTTCACTAAACAGAACAGGTATACAGTGGCGGGTTCACTAAACAGAACAGGTATACAGTGGCGGGTTCACAGAACAGGTATGCAGTGGTGGGTTCACAGCACAGGTATGCAGTGGTGGGTTCAATGAACAGGTATACAGTGGCGGGTCCACTGAACAGAACAGGTATGCAGTGGCGGGTTCACTGAACAGGTATACAGTGGCGGGTTCACTGAACAGGTATACAGTGGCGGGTCCACTGAACAGAACAGGTATGCAGTGGCGGGTTCACTGAACAGAACAGGTATGCAGTGGCGGGTTCAATGAACAGGTATACAGTGGCGGGTCCACTGAACAGAACAGGTATGCAGTGGCGGGTTCACTAAACAGAACAGGTATACAGTGGCGGGTCCACTGAACAGAACAGGTATACAGTGGCGGGTTCACAGAACAGGTATGCAGTGGCAGGTTCACTGAACACAACAGGTATGCAGTGGCGGGTTCACTGAACAGGTATACAGTGGCGGGTCCACTGAACAGAACAGGTATGCAGTGGCGGGTTCACTAAACAGAACAGGTATACAGTGGCGGGTCCACTGAACAGAACAGGTATGCAGTGGCGGGTTCACGAAACAGAACAGGTATGCAGTGGCGGGTTCACGAAACAGAACAGGTATACAGTGGCGGGTTCACGAAACAGAACAGGTATACAGTGGTGGGTTCACGAAACAGAACAGGTATACAGTGGCGGGTTCACTAAACAGAACAGGTATACAGTGGCGGGTTCACTAAACAGAACAGGTATACAGTGGCGGGTTCACAGAACCGGTATGCAGTGGTGGGTTCACAGCACAGGTATGCAGTGGTGGGTTCAATGAACAGGTATACAGTGGCGGGTCCACTGAACAGAACAGGTATGCAGTGGCAGGTTCACTGAACAGGTATACAGTGGCGGGTCCACTGAACAGAACAGGTATGCAGTGGCGGGTTCACTGAACAGGTATGCAGTGGTGGGTTCACTGAACAGGTATGCAGTGGTGGGTTCACAGCACAGGTATGCAGTGGTGGGTTCAAAGAACAGGTATGCAGTGGCAGGTCCACTGAACAGAACAGGTATGCAGTGGCAGGTTCACTGAACAGGTATGCAGTGGTGGGTTCACAGCACAGGTATGCAGTGGTGGGTTCACAGCACAGGTATGCAGTGGTGGGTTCACAGCACAGGTATGCAGTGGTGGGTTCACAGCACAGGTATGCAGCCAGACAGGAACAAGTTAAGCCTAACTAATCTTTCCCTGAGAGACAGTCTGCAGCAGCTCGCCCTACTCTCACTAACGCAGGCAGCACACGAGTGACCGTAATGGCCGCCGCTGCCTGCCTTATATAAGGGGGGGTGGGGCTCCAGGGGCTAGTGTAGCCTAATTGGCTACACTGGGCCTGCTGACTGTGATGTAGAGGGTCAAAGTTGACCCTCCATGTGCATTATGGGGCGAACCGAACTTCCGCAAAGGTTCGCCTGCGGGACGCGAACGCGAACCACTGAAGTTCGCATGGAACCGTTCGCAGGCAAACCGTTCGGCCCAACTCTAATCTGGAGTATATATGTCTCGTTTGTTACATTGGAACTTGTGCTATGATTAAGGGCCATTGTCGGCCTGAAACATGTCAGCTGTCCGGTTGTGCTGGTTTTACCTGATTCAATAAAGATTGGAATTTTATATCTCACTGGATATCGTGCAGAGTTTTCCCTTTCCTCCTGTTTGCTGTTTGGGTTCGAGTCGCCTAACTCCTGCACTCTCTCTAGGTGAGTGGAGGTTGAGCGGAGTCCGCCATACTACTTATGTCCAGTCTCCATTGCAGTTCACAGTGATCAGTTGCATAAAGCATGGTTATAATGACTGTCTATCCAGCCTTAGAATAATTTAATAGATCATAGTGTTACAAATATTCCTATGTGGCACAGCTACGGCATTTACTATGATTTTTATAGTAAACCATTGTGTAATTGTTGCAAAACTTGATTGTATGTTCTAACGTATCCCCAAGGTAAAGCCTGATAAATGCTTTCAGTTACAATTGGTCAATCAAGGACCGATTTTTGCCACACCTTGTAGTATGATGGTCAACAGATATTGAACACTATGATCAGATTGTGAAGTTAAGCTCTCATAGTACATGGAGGTGGTAAAATTGGTCAGTGATTGGAAAAGCATAACTGAAAGTATGTACCAGGTTTAAAGCATTCAATATCTGTTGGCCATCATACTACAAGAAGGAGGTAAAATGGGCAATCAAAATTGAAGGTGTTTACAAGGCTTTAAAACTAACAGTGTAACTTAATATTGTCACCAATCTCCAATGTTCTCATCCATGGAGAGCCTTTGTACGAAAGCCTATAATGTTGAAATATACCGTATTTTTCGGACTGTAAGACACACTTTTTCTCCCCCAAATCTGGGGGGGGGGGGGGGGGGGGGTCCCTGCGTCTTATAGTCCAAATGTGCCCCTTAACAGAAGATGCAGATAGCGCAGCGGAAGCTTTCTTACCTATCCATGCGCTTCTTGGGGCTCCTTTGTGCAGGCCACTCCACGTGAACAGCAGCGGGAAGGGTGGTGGGACCGAAGAGGGGTGATCCTGGCAACAGCTTGATAGAAGAGGGGCAATTCTGGTGGCAGCTGTCCTCCTACTCCCTTCCACTTGTGCCCGCTGGATAGAAGAGGGGTGATCCCGGTGGCCACTGTCCTTCCTCTCAATGCTCTTGCGGCGGCTTCTTAGCAGAGGGGCGATCCCAGCACCTGTCATCCGATTCCCTGCACTTGCGCCCGCTGGATAGAAGAGGGGCAATCCCGGTGGCCGCTGTCCTCTAAACGGCATAGACTTGAGGCGGCTGGATAGAAGAGTGGCGATCCCTGCTGTGACTGCAGCGGCTATACCGAGTACCAATGCTCTTGTACTTCCTTGTTTACTGGCGCCCCTGCCACATGCGTGTCACAAGTCATGAGGGGGTGCCAGTAAACAAGGAAGTACAAAGGCATTGGTACTCATTCTAGCCGCTGCAGCCACAGCCGGGATTGCCCCTCTTCTATCCAGCCGCCGCAAGTCGGACGTTTGGAGGACAGCGGCCGCAGGGATCTCCCCTCTTCTATCCAGCGGGCGCAAGTGCAGGGAGTCGGATGACAGCTGCTGGGATTGCCCCTCTTGTAAGAAGCCGCCGCAAGTGCATTGAGAGTGAGGACTGCGGCCACCAGGATTGCCTCTTTTCTATCCAGCGGGCACAAGTCCAGAGTGTTGGAGAATGTGTTGGAGAACACCGCCACCAAGATCTCCCCTCTTCTGTCCCTCAGCCGGTATGCTGAGATGCCTGGATCCCGCTGCTGTTGACCCACGTGGAGTGGCCTGCACCAAGGTACCTTCTGTCAAAGTGGTGAGACACTTTGTAATGTTAATGTGTAGTAAGTGTAGCTTCTGTTGAGGCAGATGTTTAATGTAATACAGTGTAGTGTAAATGGTGAGGCAGCAGGGGTGGGGTTGTATAGTGTTGTGAGTGGTGGGGGCATCAGGGACTAGAGTATTGTAGTGTACAGTAAGGTTACTGGTCTGGCAGCAGGGGTGGGTTAGTGTAGTATGTAGTGTAGCTACTGGTGGGAGCATCAGGGACAAGTGTAGTGTAGCACAAGGTTACTGGTTGGGCATCGGGGGGCAGTGTAGGGTATTTGGTCTAGCTGTCAGGGGCAGCAGGGAATAGTGTAGCTGGGCACTGAAGCTTACACAAGGACAGCTTGGGGGGAAAAGGGTCTACAAGACACCCCTGCAATATAGATGCACCAGGTTTAGAATATTTTTTTCCTGGTTTTTGTCCTCTAAACCTAGGTGCATCTTATAATCCGGAGTGTCTTATAGTCCGAAAAATACGTAAATATATATATTACCGTGGGCGGTGAAAATTTGGGCAACCTTGCTAATCATGATTTTCCTGTATAAAGCATTGTTTGTTATGATAAAAAAAATGTCAGTTAAATATATCATATAGGAGACACACACACACAGTGATATTTGAGAAGTGAAATGAAGTTTATTGGAATTACAGAAAGTGTGCAATAATTGTTTAAATAAAATTAGGCAGGTGCATAAATTTGGACACCACAAAAAAGACATCCATATTTAGTAGATCCTCCTTTTGCAGAAATTACAGCCTCTACACACTTCCTGTAGGTTCCAATGAGAGTCTGGATTCTAGTTGAAGGTATTTTGGACTACTTCTCTTTACAAAACATCTCTAGTACATTCAGGTTTGATGGCTTCCGAGCATGGACAGCTCTCTTTAACTCACTCCCCAGATTTTCAATTCTATTCAGGTCTGGGGACTGAGATGGCCATTCCAGAATGTTGTACTTGCTCCTCTTCATGAATGCCTTAGTGGATTTTGAGCAGTGTTTAGGGTTGTGGTCTTGTTGAAAGATCTAGGCAGCACGGTGGCATAGTGGTTAGCTCTCTCACCTTGCAGCGCTGGGTCCCTGGTTCGAATCCCAGCCAGGGCACTATCTGCAAAGAGTTTGTATGTTCTCTCCGTGTCTGCGTGGGTTTCCTGGCCACTCAGCCCCACAGAATGATGGAACCATCACCATATTTTACTGTAGGTAGCAGGTGTTTTTCTTGGAATGCTGTGTTCTTTTTTCCTCCATGCATAACATCCCTTAGCAAAAAGAGGATATCCTGCTACACCATTGGCCGGGTAAAAAATCTCCAAAATTTTATTTAACACATCAGTGAATACACAGAAAAAAGCTCACACGTATCGGATCTCTACATGGCTGCTTAATCATACAAATACTAAGCACAGGTTTAAATAGTCACATGCCAGCCCATAAAGGGAGTGGCTGCTTATCTTAAAGCTATGTATCGGTTGTAGCAATCTACTCCCTATTGTTCATAACATCCCTTTTTATGCCCAAATAACTAAATTTTTACAACATTACCCACAAAACTAAATTTTAGTTTCATTAGTCCATAGCACCTTATTCCAAAATGAAGCTGGCTTGTCCAAATGTGCTTTAGCATACCTCAAGCAGCTCAGAGAAGGCTTCCTCTGCATCACTCTCGCATACAGCATCTCCTTGTGTAAAGTACGTTGAACGGTTAAACGATGCTCAGTGGCTTCATCTGCAGCAAGATGATGTTATAGGTCTTTCGTGCTGGTCTGTGGGCTGACTGACTGTTCTCACCATTCGTCGCTTCTGTCTATCCGAGATTTTTCTTGGTCTGCCACTTCAAGCCTTAACTTGAACTGAACCTGTGGTCTTCCATTTCCTTAATATGTTCCTAACTGTGGAAACAGCTGAAATCTGAGACCGCTTTCTGTATCCTTCCCCTGAACCATGGTGGTGAACAGTCTTTGTCTTCAGGTCATTTGAAAGTTGTTTTGAGACCCCCATGTTTCTTCTCTTCAGAGAAAATTAAGAGGAGGGAAACTTACAATTGACTCCCTTAAATACTCTTTCTCATAATTTGATTTACCTGTGTATGTAGGTCAGGGGTCACTGACCTTGGCCCAATGACCCATATGCAATTAACGTTTTCTCCTGAGTTTTTTCCTAGGAGATATTTTTTTTATCTTCTCTCTAAAGTAACTTTTAAGCATTTACAATTGAAAAAAATACTAAGAAGTAATTTGAAAAAGTACTATGAAAATTAGTTTGCATATTTTATTTCTTTGGTGGGCATTTTAAAAGCATTTTATTGACTAAGCTAAAAATCTCACCAAGGAGAAAATTCAGGAGAAAAAGTTAATTGCATAGGGCACAATGTGTCCAAATTACATGTCCAAGTTATTAATGGGGTATCTAGATCATTTTGGGGAGATGGGAATAATGAACTTTTAAAGCGGCAAGCCTGCTGGATTAGGGAATTGGGAACTATTGGGGCGGGGGGATTAAATCGGGACTATGACTTGAATTTTATATGGTAACTGTGCTGGTGGGTTTTCACTTTATTGTATTCATTTCTTCACCAATATGTTCATTGGGATTACATTTTATATGTTTATTTCCTCAAAGGGTGGTTCTCTTTAAGGTGAAGCGTTTCTCTGTTTTAGGTGTATAACTTTGCATTCATCTGCTGTTGGACTTTTTTTGCGGCGTTTTTCGCCTTTTCAGCGTTTCTTTAATATTTCTTGCAGTTTTCACCTGGACAGATATCACGCTTTATCGAATTATGATTTTTAATCTGGGTTTAGCCTGTTCGTGTGTTTTTTTCATGAACTTTATAAAATTGGTACCTGATTGGTTGGGTTCTGTTTTCAAATTAAGAGTGTCCAATGGGGTTTGGCCAAACTGGCTGTTTTTGTGAAGTTCCCCATCAGGTCCTCTTATTTGCATGCCTTGTACTGATTGGCTCATTGCAGGTTCATGATACACTATATAAGGCTTGTGTTGTGCATTGTTTGCTGTGCTGCGTGGCGTGAACAAGAGCCCTAGTGGGTCAAAACAGCGGGCCGTAGCCACTCGTGCAGCATTTTTAATGGAGCTTTGTACTCTATTTTCATAAAATAAAGCGGATTTGTGAAAAAGCTGTGCTGGATTGAAGTGGAATATATATATATATATATATTTACTATTTCTTTTTATATATGTGTATACTGCTTTGGGTTACAAACCATCTGAAGCATCCACTGACCACAGAAGTAAGCTGATACAGTTTTCAGATATGCAAAGTTTTATTTAGCCAGTAATGCCGAGACTCTTCTGTCCTCCAGGTTTTATAAAGCTCTGTAAAGATTATGCTGTTTTATGGCGAGGTGATCTAAATCAATTTTATTAAAATGGCATCTATAAACAGCGTTTACTTTATTATTTGCTGTAAACGGATGTCTTATTCTGCAGGCAGACCAGCTTTAATTTTATGCTGTCACATATCACCAGTCATCTGCCTTGGAATGTTCAAAGCAAACCTGCCATATTTTCAGGCAAACAGGAGCTAACTGCACTCTGAATACATCCTATATATTCATAAACATTTACTTTAGGGAAAACTGCACTTCATATGATCAGCATACTCTGCATGCTAAAGTAAAAAAAATATTTTTTTTTTATATTTAAACTTTATTATTTCAAGAATAAGAAAAGTATCAAATTACAAACGTTTGGTCATGAACAAGAAGTACACATCATATAAAAGGCTCTATACAATTGTTTACATTATACTGAGAGTTGCTAATAATGTCAAACAACATATAGAAAAATAGCTTTCATTGAGGGACCTGCTGGGTGCGGGCCAGACCCGCACATACAAACCAGCAACCCTCGCTACCTTCATTTTGTAGGACCAAATCTGGCAATGGATGACCTAACTATAACATAGCAAACATAAGAAAAAGAAAAGGAAAAAGGAAGAAGAGGAAAATAATAAAGAAAGATGGAGTACCAGACTCCACAGAAATGAGAAAAGGAAGAAAAGGGTGAGTCGGGTGGTTTTCAGCTGAGCACTCTAATCCAAAAACTGATGGGTGAGAATATCATAGGGGTCTTTCAGGACTGGCCTTTCAAATAGACGCATGAAAGCTTGAGGCTCCCCAGACCTTGTCAAACAATAGTTGCTTATCTGTTATTATAGCTGTGAGCAATTCCATTTTATAGATATAGGATAATTTAGCCAAAACCTCTGCCCTAGAAGGGACTCTAGGGTCTCTCCAAAGCTTAGCAATTAAGCATCTGGCAGCTGTTAAATAGTAATTGAGCAAACGTTGTATATGTGGTTTGACTTTTGGGAGAGGGTTTGCTAGAATGCAATACTAGGGATCGTTGGGGACTGTTATATTGGTATGTTGGAAAATGAGGTAGAGAACGTCCAACCAATATTTCCTAATATGAGGACAGGACCAGAAAATATGAAACAGGGAGCCAGGGGGGCCACACTCTCTCCAACAAAGTGGAGATATTGCAGGGAACCACTTATGCAGCCTCTCTGGGGTCCTGAACCACAACAGCAGAATTGTGTATATATATTTTCCTTTGTAATAACACAAATAGAAGTTTTGGCTGCATTAACCCATATTTTAGACCAGGTTTCGAGGGTTGTTTGAGTACCACATACATCATCCCAGTATTTCATATATTTATGGCAAAAATTAACTGACTTACGAGTTGGAGCATTTACCCAAGCATATAATCTTGAAATTAAACCTTTGTTTTTGCGGACCCAGTTCCCATATAGCCTCCAATTCCGACTTTTTTGGAAATATCAAGGTTGGTGAGAGTGAACGAAGAAAGTTCCGTATTTGCATGTATTGCAGGAAATATGTATTGTCCAGATGAAGTTGCTCGTTAAGTTTTAAACGATAGCAGTCGGTTATCAAGTGGGTCCAAGAGATCTTCTATGAATCTAATCTGATTAATGTGCCATTTAGAGTTTATTGTAAAATTGAGTCCAGGGCCAAAAACAAGGCGAAGAATGGAATTTGGAGAGAAAAGTTCCAACTTTTTTTTGACAGTTAGCCATAAACGAATGTTAGTAGATACTGAAGTGAAGCACTTTGCAGACTAAGGGATGTTTTTGGTATTTGACCAAAGAGCAGAGCTAGGGTGCCAAGGAGCAAAGTGATGAAATTCCATCTGAGACCATGCTGCATGTGGATATTTAGAGAACCAAGCTACCATCTGTCTCAGTTGAGAGGCTACATAGTAGTTGTAAATATTTGGCACTGATAGGCCACCAAATTGCCTTTGAAGCATCAAAACGAATCTAGCAATCCTAGGTGGTCTTTAGTGCCAGATCAAATGAAACACTTTACGCTGTAAAGGAACAAACATGTTTGGGTATATCCAAAGGCATCACTGACATCACATATAGTAGCTTAGGCAGAGCGTTCATTTTAAAAGAAACCATTCGCCCAACCCATGAAATGGAATAGTTTTCCCAATGAGTTAGGTCTGAGGAAATTCTGGAGAATAGAGGAGTGATATTAAATTTAATCAGCTGAGGTATTTTTGGGGATAATTTTTCCAAGGTATTTCAGGGAATCATTTTGGATTCTGTAGGAGTATCCTGTCAGGCCTGGAACCCACTGAAATCAGCAAACGCAAAACGCAACCGCTAGCGTTTTGTCTGAGCGGTTTGCAAGCAGATTCATGCGCGTTTTTGGTCGTGTTTTGCAACATTGTATTTTTTTGCCCAGCGGGTGCGTAGCGTTTCGCGTTTTGCATTTTTATCCTGATTGGTCCTGTGAATTATTTTTAATTTTGTTACAGTGTGCTGAACCGCAAAACGCTAGCAAAACCGCTCAGTTTAGGTTTTGCTGAGCATTTTTGCTAGCGTTTCAATACTTTACATTGAAGCGCTAACGCTCCCAAAATGCTGCAGGTCCTGCGTTTGCGTTTCTGGGAAACGCAAACGCTCCTGTGGAAGTTGCCCCATCCATTAACATTAGCCCAGCGTTTTGGCAAACTGCTAGCGTATCGCAGTGCTGCCAAAACGCTGCCAAAAGCGCTCCTGTGGGTTCCAGCCCTCAGGATTGAAGCTAATTGGCAATCAGGAATATTTAGAGAGAGAAACTCAGACTTAGAATCATTAATTTTATACTTGGATATGGAACCAAATATACTAATTTTGGACTTCAAGGAAGCCAATGAAATTAAGGGTTGTGAAATCGTAAGTAAAACATCGTGGGCGAAAAGTAAAAATCTTTGTTCCTGATTGCGTATTGAATTACCATGAATGTCAGGGTTGCCCCTAATCCTAGCCGCCAAAGGTTCTATAGAAAGTGCAAAAAGCAGCAGAGATAAGGGGCAACCCTGACGTGTGCCATTGGAAATCCCAAAGTAATCATTAGGGTCAGTATATGGGATTTTCAGTGCCACTTGGGGATGAGAATATAGCTTTTGTAGAGTATGAAAATAAGAGCCAGTAAAACCCATAAAGTTTAAGCAATGAAAAAGAAAAGTCCAGTTTAAGCGATCAAACGCTTTTTCCGCGTCTAAACTTAATATAAGTGATTGAATATTATTGTGATTAATATAATCGATAATATTTATAGAATGCCTAATATTATCCCCCGCATATCGACCAGTAATAAAACCCACCTGGTCTAGATGGACCAATGACGGCATTAGTGGGGATAAACGATTGGCCAGAAGTTTGGAAAAAATCTTAAGGTCCGTATTGATTAATGAGATAGGTCTGTAACTTTTGTAATCTAGAGGATCTTTATTGGGTTTAAGGATTACCACCATATTTGAATTTAACATGGAGTTTGGAATTTGCTCGCGGTCCATAAAGGCCCTAAATAGATTAGTTAATTTAGTAATAAGTTGGTCTGCAAATTTTTTAAAGCCATTGTAAATCCATCAGGACCAGGCAATTTGTGGGGTTTAAGGGGTTTCCGGGTTTCACGAATATCCTCTTGTGTAATTATTGCGTTTAAAGAAGCGGCCTGACTTTGAGACAACACGGAGAGTCCACAACTCCTCTGATATTTATTAATCTCATCAATATGTGAGTGTGACATATCTGCCTTTTTTCACAGGTTATATAGCGAGGAAAAATATGATTTGAATATAGCAGCAATGTCCCGAAGATCATAATCAGGTGTCCCCCTTCTATCTTTTAGTGCAAAGACTGCATTACGAGCCTGTATATCCCTTCATTTTTTTAGCTAAAAGGGAATGTGCCTTATTACCTTTCTCATAAAAGAATTGCTTAGTAAATGCTTAAAATGTTTCAATGTTTTTAAAATGGAGATCTGAGAAATTTTTACAACTGCTCTCTAATGCTTTATATCTTTCAGGGGTGGGAGCTTTTTTAAATTGTTCATCCTCTAGATTCAGCTTATTGTATAGCTCTGAAAGTTGCCTATTGTATTCTTTCTTGCGATTAGAGGCTGTAGCTACAGTATAAAAGTTCCCCTAATAGTTGCTTTACATACATACAGTAGGTTTAGATCTCACTGACCCATCATTATCAAAATATTCCTGCAAAGCCTGATTGATGTCATGTACAACTTCCTCGTTTGTAAGAAGGCTATCATTTAGCCTCCATACAGTTGGAATAAAAGGAGCATGATTTAGATTAAGTGAAACTTCTAGAGGGGTGTGATCAGACCATGAGATTGGGCCAATTTGGGATTCCAGAAGGCTTGAAAGGAGAGATGGAGAAATAAAAATGTGGTCTAGCCTAGTGAACGTGCCACAGGTATGAGAATAAAATGTGTAGTCATGATTCAAGGAATGTTGGACCCTCTATGCGTCCAAAAGGCCGTGCCGCTTCAAAATCCCCCTAAACTTGCAAGAGGAAGTACAAATAGATTTAAAGTTAAGGGGGTGGGAAACCGATTTTCTGTCCGTAGCGGGTGGAATATATTAAAGTCCCCTCCTGTTAGTTTTTTGTTAACTTCCATATCTGAGATTTTTGTAAGCACCTTTTCCAAAAATTGTATTTGACCTTCATTGGGTGAAAAAATCGTAGCTAAAAGGAGGTCTATTCCATATAATGAACCCCAAAGTATAAGAAAGCGGCTTCTGGGATCTCTGCACACATCAGTCACCACAAAAGGACATGAATGACGAATCAAGATGGCTACTCCCAGGTTTTTTCAATTTAGAGCATGAGAGATATGCTGTAGGGTAAACTTTACTTTTCAAATAACCTGGTTTCAAACTAGAAAATCTAGTTTCCTGTAAAAAATAAAATATGTCTTAGAACATTCAAGGTCGCGCAGGGCCAGGTGTCGTTTTCTAATGGAGTTAAGCACCTTAACATGTAGAGTAAGTGTTTTAACCATTATGATCACCCCCCAAAACAGCTGCCTTAACCTTGATGCGTGCAGGATCCCAGAGACCTCCCTCCCATTAAGTATAATTTTAACTAGGACTTGACTATATACCCCTGACTCAAGGGAAAATGAAAAGAAGAAAGAAAAGGTAGAAGAAGAAAATACAGAGAATAAAGAAGAGAAACCAAGAACACACAACCTGATAGCATGTCTGGACGTTCCACCTGACTAACATGAGTAATCCTAGGCAGAACTGAGAAAACTTTATAACGTCTCGATCTGAGTAAACCATGTACCCAGACAGAGTGTGACCCGCCTCACACCACTAGAAGGGTTGCAGACCCGACCCGACCCAGCCCCACCGATCCACAGGATCGCCCGCCCTGCCCCACAAACCACTCATATTGCACAGTAGATCCCAAATCTAAATAAAAAAGACATAACTATGCAAACATAAAGTAAATAACAACCAGTAACCCAATTATCTTAGTTCAATATTAGTTACGCAGATGGCTCCCTAGATTTTTCCCTCTGCTCTTTGGGAGATGATGGTGTTAGTTGCTCCCGTGCGTTTGTAAGCTCAGAGTCTTTAGAAGGGGTAGAGAACTTTTTTGGAAGCTGCAAACCTAGACCCTGCAGCAGGTCGCCAGAGTCCTCCGGGCTCAGGCGCGGAGCTAGGGGGGGTCGGGGTAGGACAAGTGCCCCGGGGCGCCAGGTCCCCAAGGGCGCCCTCCGCCTAGCTGAGCTGCAGGTTTTTTTTTTTCTTTTCTGGGGGGGGGGGGATGGGGAGCAGCGCAGAGAAGAGGGAGAGCTGTGCGCATGGCGTGGAAGGGGGGCAATCACCCCCCTCCTTCCCTCACATTAGGTGCTCTCCCTCCCTTGCTCTCCCCTCCATTACTGTCCAGGTGGCTCGTGGCTGGCAGCGGCGGGCGGAACTCACCTCCGTCTCGCTCCAGCACCGGCCGGAAGTTCGGGTCCCGCAGCCGCTGCTCTGGTCTGGACCAGAGTAGCGGCAGATCCATCCGGCGCTGCGACGAGACGGAGGTAAGTTCCGCCCGCCGCTGCCAGTAATGGAGGGGAGAGCGAGGGAGAGCACCTAAGGTGAGGGAAGGAGGGGGGTAATTGCCCCCCTTCCCTACCGCTGCTCACAGCTCTCCCTCTTCTCTGCGCTGCTCCCCTCCTGCTGGGGAGGGGGACACCTGGCTACCTACCCTGGGCACCTATACCCCTGCCTACATATATTGGGCACATATACCCCTAACTACATATACTGGGCACATATACCCCTGGCTACCTACTCTGGGCACATATACCCCTGCCTACATATATTGGGCACATATACCCCTAACTACATATACTGGGCACATATACCCCTGGCTACCTACTCTGGGCACATATACCCCTGCCTACATATATGGGGCGCATATACCCCTAACTACATATACTTGCACATATACCCCTAACTACATATACTGGGTGCATATACCTCTGGCTACATGTACTGGGCACATATACCCCTGACTATATATACTGGGCACATATAGCCCTGACTATATATACTGGGCACATATTATACCCCTGGCTACATATACTGGGCACATATATCCCTGGCTACATATACTGGGCACATATACCCCTGACTATATATACTGGGCACATATACCCCTGACTATATATACTGGGCACATATTCCCCTGACTATATATACTGGGCACATATACCCCTGACTATATATACTGGGCACATATTATACCCCTGGCTACATATACTGGGCACATATAACCCTGACTACATATACTGGGCACATATAACCCTGACTACATATACTGGGCACATATACCCCTGGCTACATATACTGGGCACATATACCCCTGGCTACATATACTGTGCATATATACCCCTGGCTACATATACTGGGCACATATACCCCTGACTATATATACTGGGCACATATAACCCTGACTATATATACTGGGCACATATTATACCCCTGGCTACATATACTGGGCACATATTATACCCCTGGCTACATATACTGGGGACACATACCCCTGCCTACATATACTGGGCACATATACCCCTGGCTACCTGTTCTGTGGACATCTATACCCCTGGCTACCTGTTCTGGGGACATCTATACTGCTGGCCACCTATTCTGGGGCTACCTATTTTTGGGGAACCACTGCTGTCAGATTGAGTGTATTTTAGGGAACTGCTGCCAGGTGAGAGGTGTCTACCATAGTAAGGGGGCATTCTGCCTATTTATGTGAAATGCTGTCTATTTATGTGCCTTATGACTGCTGAATTTGTCTTGTTGGGGGCCTCATGATTGCTGAGTTGGTCATGTTGGGGGCCTCATGTTTGCTCATGATTGGGGAATTTGTCTTGATGGGGGGGGGGGGGGGGCTCATGATTGCTGAATTTGTCTTGGAACATGCTGGAAGATACATACTGAGGGAGGGTGGGTGAGCGTGAGCCTGCTAACCTCCATGTACATTTGGCTCCACCCATAACCACGCTCACATTTGGCCACGCCCATTCACCTTAGGGGGCGCATTAATAGTCTTTGTCCCCGGGTGCTGAAAACCCTAGCTACGCCTCTGTCCAGGCTAGATTTTTGCATGAACCGTACCATCTTGAGTTACAATGAGCTTAAAGGAGAAACCCCAGCGATAGGGGATCTCTTTTTCCCATAATAATTGGGTAACAGGGTGCAATTTCTTCCTCTTTGCTAGGGTGATTGGAGAGAGGTCGTTCAAAATTTGAATGTCCGTGCCCTGGAAGTTATAGGAGAGCGTATTTCTGGTTGCCAGAACGATCTGTTCCTTGGCTACATAATAATGGAAGCGGGCTATGATGTCTCGTACTCCAAGATGGCGCTGACTAGGCTGCCTCGGCACACAGGGCTCTGATGCCATTCTGTTTTTTCCTCCTTTTCTCCTTTTCCTAGTGCTCATTTTTAGTTTTTGTGGCTTAGTTTTAGTTTAGCTTAGCTTAGAGTTTTAGTTTAGTCCTAGCTAGGGCTAGCATGCAGAGTGCACCAGTGACCCTCCGAGCAAAGCCGGCTCGGAACAGAGAAGGGCCACCCATGTGGAGCAACGACCCGCACAGGCACGAGTGCCTCAGCCCTGGATCGGGTCCACTGCAGGCCCCGCGGATCTGCTCCCTCGGCCGCAGTGGATATACTACCAAGCCATCCTACTCACACACCTCGACCGGTACCCCCAGAGCACACGCGAGGAAACTCAAGCCGGCGGATGCGCATCATCGGCGGCCGTATGTCCGCACCAGCCCACGCTCACCTTCAGCAGAACCGGCTCCCACCAGCAGGGCCCGGCTCCCAGACCGCGGCTGCCTCTGCCGGATCCACAGCGCAGAGCACAGCCGCAGACAGACGTCACCCCTCCAGTCTCGAGCGCAGTGCCCCAGTCCTGGACTGCACCTCAGCCGACATTGGGCCATCCTAACGGCCCTCTGCCACCCGCACTTCCCGTAGACTGCTAGTCCCAAGGCCATGGCCCACTGCACTGCTCGGAGGCTGCTGAGCAGCACTTGGGGGCTGCCCCACACCAGATACAGTTCTTCCACTGCACCAGGACTCTGATCCCACCCTCCATCTTCCACCAGGTGAGACCCCTATTTTTCTGGCCTCTGCCACATGGTATTGCAAGCCCCTTGTTGATGCTGCTGGGTGCTGGAGCCATATTTGTACAGGGTACAGCCTGTACAGGGTACAGTCTGTACAAGTACCAGGGCACTATCATTGCCTGCCCTGGGAAATGTGTGTTCTACCTGGAGCTATGTGCACTGGCTGAGCACTGCTGATGTTGTTTTAGTCCGCCCTGTGCAGAAAATGCCTTTCGCTGCCAGCTTGTGTACTGCATTACACCGCTACTGTACTACGGATGGCCTGTTATTGTGCCTGCACCACACTGCTGAATGTCTGCTGCCACATCTGTGTCACACTGTGCATTGATTGAAGAGAAGAGAAGGCGGTAGTGCACATCCGGCTAAAACATAGCATTTATTCCAGTCATTAAAAACTTTTCCAAGACAATACAAAAATGGAGAGAGGTACAGGCAGAGAGAAGGTCAACAGCCGTTTCGCGCCTATATAGCGTGGCGCGTCATCAGGACAATTTGCCCCATAATACATACCCCTTTATATAGCATTTATTTTACCTATTGAGGTGGGCGGGTGACACTGGCGGCTACCTGGCTTCCGCCATTTGCAACGCACGCCACACTGAAATCATCGGCTATATTTCCCCATAGGCTACATCCGGGTAGAGGGAAAAGGTCACTTCCGGGTCGCGGCTAGTGTAGTTGGGCGCAGGCGTCGCGTCGTGGAACGCAGACGTCGCGTAACTGACGTAATACATGAGACACATTATGCGCGTCCCTCTACCCCTCTGTATGCCTGAGCCATCTTGTGGCCATTTGGCTAACTGCACACTTCAACATCAAAAAAAGGGGAAAATAACATCACCACCAGTGGTGCTCAGCAGAGCTCGAATATTCGAGTAGCTCGAATATTCGAGCTCTTTTTCAGCTATTCGAGCTCGGTATTCGAGCTCCGAATAGCTGGAGCTATTCGAATGGGCTATCCGAGTACACTCGAATAGCCCATTCACTATTCGAGCTATTCGAGCAACCCGGCGCTATTCGAGCTCGGTACCGAGCTCGAATAGCGTCATAGCCCAGATTGATGTCCTTAGAGCCAATCAGAGGGCTCCCAGGCCCTCTGACGGCAGCCAATCACAGAGGGGGACCCTGGCCAGCCCCTACCCTATAAATAGCGGCCGCCATGTTCCGTTTCTCCATGCTTGCCTGAGACTTGTACAGAGAGAGAGTTGCTCCTTTGTGCTTTGGCTTAGCAAGTGCTCTATTGTGATCATTTACCTAGCGTTTTTGCTCACCTACACCTGCCATATACACCTATATTGTTGTTAGTTAGATAGACATTGTATTTTAGTTAGTAGCTTGTGTGTTACATTAGAGACAGGCAGCTGCTGCAAGCTTACAGGTTTAGGCCTCAGGGGGGCCTTGCCTCTGTGGGCAGCTGTCCTCTGTTTATTTCTCTCATCTATACCAGTATTTCTGCTGTCCTTTACTAATAGTATTGTAGTTATACTGTACTAGGAGTAGGACACTCACTGACTGTCACTGTTTATAGGCTACTAGCTAGCTCCTGCGTGTGTGCACTCACTCACTGTCTGTGTGTACACACACTCTATTTCCTTCTGATTACTGATAGATTATTGTTAGTTAGTTGTACTTACTTACTACTTACTCTTACTGTACCCGTAGGGACACTCACTGTCACTGTTCATATAGGCTACTAGCTCCTGCGTGTGCGCACTGCACTCACTGTCTGAGTGTACACACACAACACACACTCTATTTCCTTCTGATCGCTGATTGATTATCGTAATTAGTTAGTTCTACTTACTGTTACTACTTACTCTTACTGTACTAGGAGTCTAGGACACTCAGTCACTGTCCATAGGCTACTAGCTCCTGCGTGCGTGCACTCACTGTCTGAGTGTACACACACTAAATTTACTTGTGATTACTACTGATTATTGTAACTGCTAGTTGTACTTCCTGACTGTTACTACTTACTTACTGTACTAGGGGACACTCACTCAGTCACCTCACCAACCAACCCACTCCATTAAAGTACCCCACTTTTCACCCGCCCTTTTACAAAACTTTTGTCTATACGCCCAAAACATTTAAGATGTCTGGAAGTGGCAGCCAGCGCGGTTTGGGCAAGGGGAAGGGCAGCAAGGAAATCAGGAGGAGAGGGAGCAGCATTGTGGCAAGCCGCGGCCGCGGGCGCGCCACCATGCACAGTTCCGCAGCAGCAGCAGCAGCGTCAGTGGCTAACATTCCTCCCATAGCCACTGGCCGTGGACGCCTTGGGCGCCGCCCAGCAGGAGCATCTGCAACTCACGCTGCAGAGACACAGCAGCAGCAGCGTGTAGCACCTGCTCCCATTTTCCTCCAGCCGGGTCGGAAACGTCCCATTGAGGAAAAGGATGCAGACACTGTGGTGCAACTCATGACGGAGGATGAGCAGCCCGCCATCAGCTCTGCATCCGAGGCCTCCACCCTCACCACCACCACCACCACCCCTGTTCGCAGCAGCCGCCCAGCAGGGTCTGGGGAGGAGGCCAGTTCACCGTCAGTTGGCGACCTGTCATTCAGCAGTCTTTTGACCCCAGGCATCATGAGTCAATTGTCTGCTGTTGTTGGCGATTTTGAGGAGGAGATGCTGATGGGCACTTTGGGGGATGAGGGATTGGACAGCAAGACTGTGGCGACAGTCAAGCAGCCCATCCATGCATCAGGAGAGGAGTTTGGGGGGTCCTCATCCCAGCAGGACATGTTTCAGGAGGGGGAGGATGATGATGACCCGGTGACAGACAGAGACTGGGTGCCACCACCTCCAGGGGATGTCGTCCTCAGCAGCTCTGAGGAGGAGGAGGAGGATGCTCTTGTGGGCCTTGCAAGGAGGCGCATCATTGCAAGCATTGGCAGCAGCAGTAGGCAGGTCCTACAGCCTGCTGGTGTCTCAGGCTCAGCAGCAGCAGCAGCAGCATCTGCCAGTACCACCACCAGCCGCACCCAAGCCCCCCAAGCCCCCCCCCCCAACCACCACAGGGAGACAGGCAGCAGCGCTTCCATGCCGTAGGGGGATGTTTAAGTCACCAATCTGGCGATATTTCACCATGCCCACTGTGTACAGCAAGTACGCCACTTGCAACCACTGTCAGCGGAAGTTGAGCAGAGGTGCAGACCCCTTAAAGTTCTGCACCAGCTCGCTCATCAACCACCTTGCGGCTAAACATTTCCACCAGCATGAGGAGTTCCAGAGGCTGAAGGCATCTGGTGCTGGCAGTGGCACCACACCCATCACTGCACAGCCTTCAGCAGCAGCAGCAGCAACAGCAGCCACCCGCCCTCCTGCTCCTCCAGCAGCACCAGCAGGAGTGCGGAAACGCACTGCTCCTCCCCCCTCTGCAACTCCTGCCGCCGACACTGAGGCCTGTTCTGGCAGCCAGTCCTCAGTGGCCTCCTCTGCTGTGTCTGCTGATTCCCGTGTCAGCAAAAGGCCACGCCAGAGCCTTTTGAGCGAGTCCTTCCAGGGGGTGGTTAGGGCTCTGCCTCCCAGCAGCCGTCGCGTGCGGCAGCTGAACGGCTTGCTGGCACGGGCCATGTGCTCCCAACTCCTGCCGTACACGCTCGTGCAGGAGGGGAGCGACATTCGTGCGCTGCTTGCTTGCGCAGCCCCAGACTGGCAGCTCCCCAGCAGACACTTCTTTGCCCGCAAGGCCATTCCTGCACTGCACCGCTTTGTGATGGCCAATGTGGAGCGAGGGCTGGAGCACGCGGTTGGTGAAAGGGTCCACGTCACCATGGACTCCTGGAGCAGCCGCTTCGGGACAGGCCGCTACCTGTCCTTCACTGTCCACTGGGTCAGCTTGGTGGAAGGGGGTGAGGATGGGAGAGCAGCAGCGGGCACAGCAGCAGCAGCAACACAGTGGGTGGTGCCACCCCGCAGGGTCAGGGGAACTGCAGCAGGTTCCTCCGATCCTCTGCCATCCTCCGGCACACCTGGCCAAACCCCCCGCCTCAGCAGCAGCGTGAAGGCCCGCCACTGCCAAGCGCTGCTGCACTTGGTCAGCCTTGGGAAGACCAAGCTGACGGCAACCCATGTGTTGGCCAAACTCCAGGAGCAGGAGAGGATTTGGCTGACCCCCAGAGGCCTCAGAGTCGGAGAGGTGGTGGCCGACAATGGGGCCAATCTGGTTGCCGCAATAGACAGGGGAAACCTGACCCACATCCCCTGTCTTGCCCACGTGCTGAACCTGGTGGTGCAGAAGTTCCTGCGCACCTACCAGGGGATGGGCGAACTGCTGGAAACGGCAAGGAATGTTGTGCGTCACTTCCGGCGCTCGGCTGCAGCCTGTGCGAGCCTGGAAGACGTGCAAAAGGAGCTGGATCTGCCACGCCATCGGCTGATCCTTGACGTTCCGACTCGCTGGAACTCCACCCTGGCGATGTTGGAGCGTCTGGTTGAACAGAGGCACGCTGTCAAACAGTACCTTGCCCTGGCCACTGTTTCCGCAGCTCAGAGAAGGGACAAGACCAGCAACATCCCGTCCATCGTCCCCGATGATGACTGGAGGCACATGCAGCAGGTGTGCTTTGTGCTGGCTCCCTTCCTGCAGGCCACAAACATGGTGAGCAGGGACCATGCTATGGTCTGCGAGTGGGTGCCCCTGGTTTCTCTGCTGAACAGGGCCCTCGATGCTTTGCTGGAACAGGGAGCGGCAGCCTTGGACCAGCAGGAGCGGCAACCAGCTGCGCAGTCCACCTCTGAGGGGGAGGAGGAGGAGGACTTGGTGGAGGTCCCTGACCTGGCTGCTGCTGAGGGGGATCAGCACAGCGCAGCTGAGTTGGTGCGGGGGTGGAGAGAGGATGAGGCGGCAGAGGAGGAGGATGAGGACAGCACTGACGTCTATGTGCCAGCAGACGTGGCCCGCCTCTTCCCAATGGCAGCGCACATGCTGACGTGCCTGCGCAGGGACCCCAGGGTGATCCAGATGAAGCAGAGGGAGGACATCTGGATCAGCATGATGTTGGACCCACGCCTCAAGGGGAAGTTGAGCCAGTTCCTGCCACCTGCAGGAGGAGACCCAGCGCAACAAATAAGGAGCTTGCAGCAGGCCCTTGTTGAGCGCTTGGAGGAAGCCTTCCCCCAGCCTTCCACCCCCACTGTCCAGCAGCGAGCACAGAGGCAGCAGCAGGTGCCTGCATCCAGCAGCAGCAAGCGCCCCACAGACCTGCTGTCTCTCAGCCACGAGCTCTACAGGACTGTAGAGGCTCCGGCAGCAGTGACTAGAGAGGAGATGCATGCAGCAGCATCCTCCTCCGGTCACAGCCAGCGCCTGACCCGCATGGTGGCTGACTACATGGGGTCGTACAGCGGGCTTGACAGCGATGCCCCTGTTGATCCCATGGAGTATTGGGTCAAGCGCATGGAGATCTGGAGCGAGCTGGCGCAGTACGCCCTGGAAGTGCTGTCCTGCCCCCCTTCCAGCGTGCTGTCCGAGCGCTGCTTCAGTGCAGCTGGTGGCGTGGTCACCGAGAAACGCTCACGTCTGTCTCACAAGTCTGTGGACAGACTGACGTTTCTCAAGATGAACCAGGCGTGGGTGGAAGGCGAGTTCCTGGCCCCTGTTGTCGGCGAGAGGGGGACATGAACTGGCTGCCGGAACCATCGTTAATGTGCCTTACCACCCTTTACCACCTCCTGGCTCCTGCTCACTAAGCCAGCCTGGTTCACTTTGACTATTACGTCGCCTGCAGCCACACATTTTACACCTACAGTGGGCTGCTGTGTACTGCCCTTCTGCTGTCTGTCTGTGTTTCCCACTGCCAGGGTACACAGAATTACCTTCTTCTGCTGCCACTCTGCCACCAGCTATTACGTCAAACAATAGCTATATTGGTTGCAAAACCAAAAACCAAAAAACCATAAAAAAAAAAAGTTTAATTTTTCTGAGGTGCCCGGGTTGAAAACTGTGTTGTCCCAGTTGTGTATTGGACACAATGTGGGCTGCACGACCGCTGTCTGGGACCTCCTGTTGTGTTTATTTACAGCCCTGGTATCACCGCTAGGTACCAGGGCTATTATGTCACGCTGCCTACCTGCTGCCACACTCACACTACTCCTCCATACCTCCTCCTGCTGCTGCTGCTGCTGTCTGTCTGTGTTTCCCACTGCCAGGGTACACTACACAGATGATTTACCTTCTGCTGCCACTCTGCCACCAGCTATTACGTCAAACAATAGCTGCTCACATTACTCCTCCATTCCTCCTGCTGCTGTTGCTGTCTGTCTGTGTTTCCCACTGCCAGGGTACACAGAATTACCTTCTGCTGCCACTCTGCCACCAGCTATTACGTCAAACAATAGCTATATTGGTTGCAAAACCAAAACCAAACAAACCATTAAAAAAAAAAAAAAAAAAGGTTTAATTTTTCTGAGGTGCCCGGGTTGAAAACTGCGTTGTTCCAGTTGTGTATTGGACACAATGTGGGCTGCACGACCGCTGTCTGGGACCTCCTGTTGTGTTTATTTACAGCCCTGGTATCACCGCTAGGTACCAGGGCTATTATGTCACGCTGCCTACCTGCTGCCACACTCACACTACTCCTCCATACCTCCTCCTGCTGCTGCTGCTACTGTCTGTCTGTGTTTCCCACTGCCAGGGTACACAGATGATTTACCTTCTGCTGCCACTCTGCCACCAGCTATTACGTCAAACAATAGCTGCTCACCTACTCCTCCATTCCTCCTGCTGCTGTTGCTGTCTGTCTGTGTTTCCCACTGCCAGGGTACACAGAATTACCTTCTTCTGCTGCCACTCTGCCACCAGCTATTACGTCAAACAATAGCTATATTGGTTGCAAAACCAAAACCAAACAAACCATTAAAAAAAAAAAAGGTTTAATTTTTCTGAGGTGCCCGGGTTGAAAACTGTGTTGTCCCAGTTGTGTATTGGACACAATGTGGGCTGCACGACCGCTGTCTGGGACCTCCTGTTGTGTTTATTTACAGCCCTGGTATCACCGCTAGGTACCAGGGCTATTATGTCACGCTGCCTACCTGCTGCCACACTCACACTGCTCCTCCATACCTCCTCCTGCTGCTGCTGCTGCTGTCTGTCTGTGTTTCCCACTGCCAGGGTACACAGATGATTTACCTTCTGCTGCCACTCTGCCACCAGCTATTACGTCAAACAATAGCTGCTCGCCTACTCCTCCATTCCTCCTCCTGCTGCTGCTGTCTGTCTGTGTTTCCCACTGCCAGGGTACACAGAATTACCTTCTGCTGCCACTCTGCCACCAGCTATTACGTCAAACAATAGCTATATTGGTTGCAAAACCAAAACCAAACAAACCATTAAAAAAAAAAAAAAAGGTTTAATTTTTCTGAGGTGCCCGGGTTGAAAACTGTGTTGTCCCAGTTGTGTATTGGACACAATGTGGGCTGCACGACCGCTGTCTGGGACCTCCTGTTGTGTTTATTTACAGCCCTGGTATCACCGCTAGGTACCAGGGCTATTATGTCACGGCGAGCTGCCTGCCTCATTGACTGCCTGCTGCCACACACTCATCCTCCTCCTCCTGCTGCTGAATTTACCTCCTGCTGTCTTTGTGTTTCCACTGCCAGGGAGCACATACAATGGCGCTTCCAACATGCGTGCGCCCACCAGCTATTTGTTACGCTCAAAAATAGCTGCATTTCTTTAAAAAAAAAATTGAAAAGAGAAATACGTGAAGAAGAAGAAGACGATATTGAAAAAGAAGAAGGAGAAGATGAAGATGAAGAAGAAGATGAAGAAGAAGATGAAGAAGATGAAAAAGAAGAAGATGAAAAAGAAGATGAAGAAGATGAAGAAGAAGAAGATGAAGAAGAAGATGAAGAAGAAGAAGATGAAGATGATGAAGAAGAAGATGAAGAAGATGATGAAGAAGATGAAGAAGATGATGAAGAAGATGAAGAAGATGATGAAGAAGATGAAGAAGAAGAAGATGAAGATGAAGAAGATGAAGATGAAGATGAAGATGAAGAAGATGAAGATGAAGATGAAGAAGATGAAGATGAAGATGAAGAAGATGAAGAAGATGAAGAAGATGAAGATGAAGATGAAGAAGATGAAGAAGATGAAGAAGATGAAGAAGAAGAAGAAGAAGATGAAGAAGATGAAGAAGATGAAGAAGATGAAGAAGATGAAGAAGATGAAGAAGAAGAAGAAGATGAAGAAGATGAAGAAGAAGAAGATGAAGAAGAAGATGAAGAAGATGAAGAAGAAGAAGAAGATGAAGAAGAAGAAGAAGAAGATGAAGAAGATGAAGAAGATGAAGAAGAAGAAGAAGATGAAGAAGATGAAGAAGATGAAGAAGATGAAGAAGATGAAGAAGATGAAGAAGATGAAGAAGATGAAGAAGATGAAGAAGATGAAGAAGATGAAGAAGATGAAGAAGAAGAAGAAGATGAAGAAGATGAAGAAGAAGAAGAAGATGAAGAAGATGAAGAAGATGAAGAAGATGAAGAAGATGAAGAAGATGAAGAAGATGAAGAAGATGAAGAAGATGAAGAAGATGAAGAAGATGAAGAAGATGAAGAAGATGAAGAAGATGAAGAAGATGAAGAAGATGAAGAAGATGAAGAAGATGAAGAAGATGAAGAAGATGAAGAAGATGAAGAAGATGAAGAAGATGAAGAAGATGAAGAAGATGAAGAAGATGAAGAAGATGAAGAAGATGAAGAAGATGAAGAAGATGAAGAAGATGAAGAAGATGAAGAAGATGAAGAAGATGAAGAAGATGAAGAAGATGAAGAAGATGAAGAAGATGAAGAAGATGAAGAAGAAGAAGATGAAGAAGAAGATGAAGAAGATGAAGATGAAGAAGATGAAGAAGATGAAGAAGATGAAGAAGAAGATGAAGAAGAAGATGAAGAAGATGAAGAAGATGAAGAAGATGAAGAAGATGAAGAAGATGAAGAAGATGAAGAAGATGAAGAAGATGAAGAAGATGAAGAAGATGAAGAAGATGAAGAAGATGAAGAAGATGAAGATGAAGAAGATGAAGAAGAAGATGAAGAAGATGAAGAAGATGAAGAAGATGAAGAAGATGAAGAAGAAGAAGATGAAGAAGAAGATGAAGAAGATGAAGAAGATGAAGAAGATGAAGAAGAAGAAGAAGAAGATGAAGAAGAAGATGAAGAAGAAGAAGATGAAGAAGATGAAGAAGAAGAAGAAGATGAAGAAGAAGAAGAAGAAGAAGAAGATGAAGAAGATGAAGAAGATGAAGAAGATGAAGAAGATGAAGAAGATGATGAAGAAGATGAAGAAGAAGAAGATGATGAAGAAGACAATATAGAAGAAGAAGAAGAAGATATAGAAGAAGAAGATCGAGAAGAAGAAGAAGAAAGATAAAGAAGAAGAACAACAAGTATATACAGTAACACTACTGAACAAAATTAAGGACACAACTTCTCTTTCCACATTTTTTTTTTAAAGGAACATCCCCACATAATCACTTGCTGTTGTTACTTGGAAAAAAAGATGTTTCTTGCATCATTCACCCTCAAAACAAGTGTTGGAAGCTATTTAAGGCCAATTCGAATAGTCAGCTCGAATAGTGAGCTCGAATACCGACTCGAATAGTGAGCTCGAAGTCCGAGGTCGAATCGAATAGTAAAAATTATTCGACTCGAATATTCGACTGACCTCGAATAATTTACTATTCGAATTCGACCAAACTCGAATTTTTAAAAGGGGTATTTGAGCATCACTAATCACCACCTCATTAGATAAAACGGGAATCCTATCCCAAAGGTGTAGTGGGTCTTAGTGGGTGGAAACAGAATTCATTAAACAACAAACTATTATTACTCACCACCCCACAACATAGAACAGGACCCAGTACATCCCGGGATACAGTCCAGATCTATTCAAGAAAAATACAAAAAAAGCACAAAATATAATTAAAATAGAGGTGTATATACAAGGAATATCCTAAAATTTGACTTACATAATAGGTATTCTTTAACATCTAAACCAGGAAAAAACCTTTTTCTAAGAATACTGCAAGGTTGTTTCTTTCATTTAGGCCCAGTGGGCCAGTAGCCTCAAAAAAAGAAATCCAATAGCTCTCCCGTTGCAGCAATTTTCTATGCCAGTCTCCCCCTCTACTATCTTTTTTCACTACTTCTAATCCCAGGAATCTAAGCTTGGTGACATCTCCCCCATGGGCACTCCGCATGTGTTCAATTACTCGAGGGCAGCCTTCAACACTGTGGACGGACCTGCAATGGGCCTGATAACGGTCCTTCAACATATTTGTGGTCTCTCCAACGTAAATACGTTGGCAAGGGCACACCAGGGCATACACAAGTCCTCTGGTTCTACAGTTAATAAATTGCTTAATCTTACAGGCCCGACCACAGTGGACAAACCGACCGCCCCCAACGATGAAATTACAACACGAACACCGCTGGCATCTAAAATTTCCCAATGGACGAGAGGCACCAAGCCAAGACCTGGTTTGGGGGCTTACAAATTCGCTATGGGTTAATCTATCCTTTAAATTAGGAACTCTTCTGTAGGATACACAGGGGGCAATGAGCTCTTACTATCAAAGAGTTTGTCTTGCTGTATAAACCACCAGTTCTTTTCAATTGCTTTTTTTATAGTTTCATACATTGATGAATAAGAGAAATGCATAAAAAAGATTCTGTTCTCTATGTCTAACCCTAGGGGTCAACAATGATGTTCTTTCTCTACCTGCTGCTTTACCAAAAGCCTGATTGATCAATTTATCTTCATTGCCCCTAGAGCTTAACCTTTGTTTTAGTTCTTCTGATTGTAACAAAAAATCCACCCAAGTACTAGCATTCCTTCGCAACCGGAGAAACTGGCTATATGGTAAACTTCTGGTTGTCGTCGGGGGGTGATAGCTCGTGGCCTGTAAAACAGAGTTGGCCGCCGTTTTCTTTCTAAAGGTTTTTGTTAATAAGCCTCCACCCCTAACGACATTGTCTAAATCCAGAAATTCCAATTACCCAATGATGGGTAAAAGACATGTTCACATCATTAGAATTCACAAACTCCATAAAAGCTACAAATTCCTCTTTGGTCCCTTGCCAGATCACCAGGATGTCATCTATATAGCGGATCCAGAGTTTTATCCGCTCCAGGAACCCATTCCTCGATGAATAGATGGTGTTGGCCTCCCAGTGGCCCATAAAGAGGCCGGCATAGTTGGGGGCCACAGGGGTCCCCATCGCCGTGCCGACATCCTGACGGTACCACTGGCGGTCAAAGAGGAATGAGTTCCTGGTGAGGACGAACTCCAGACCCGCCTGAATGAACCAATTCATCTCATCCCTCAACTGTAATTCAGGTAAAAATTCGCCTACTGCCTGTAGGCCATCCTGATGACAAATTCTACTATATAAAGAGACAACATCAATAGAGACAAGATGAAAACCTGATTGCCATTCAAAATTATTCAGGATGTTAAGTACTTCTAAAGTGTCTCCTACATAGGAAGGAAGGGAACGCAAAAGGGGTCTCAATTGAAAGTCTAGGAATTGGGCAAGTGATTCAGTCACTGACCCAATAGCCGGAACTATTGGGCGGGCCGGTGAGTGTTCCAAAGATTTGTGTATCTTTGGTATACAATACCACACCAGGCTACGTGGATGTTCTGGAAGTAATTTATTTGCCACAGCCCTATCAAGTGCTCCATCCATAATTGCCTTGTGTAACAATTTTCTGAGTTCCTCCAAATACACCGGAGTTGGATTCAAGGGCAATTTAGAGTATGTTGATCTATCTTCCAACTGTTGTAAACATTCTGCATGATAGTCCTCTGTACGAAGTATCACTACCCCACCTCCTTTGTCAGCCTCTCTGATGGTTAAATCAGCATTATTCTGAAGCCACCACAGGGCCTCTTGTTCTGCTCTAGTCAAATTAGAGGGGGCTTTAGGGTAAATTAAAGATTTACAGTCACTTAAGATTTTTTGATAAAAAAGTTCCACCGAGCCTCCTGGAACTGACGGGGGGTTAAATCGAGAGTTATTACCTATGTTGTGGGGTAGTGGGCGTTGGACCTCCACTTCAATAGGGACATTAGTCTTGGAAAGTTCACAAAGATCCCGAAGAGTTTGTTGGTCCCAATAATCATTGTGTCACACTGTGGATGGACTGTTATTGCACATGCCCCTTACATCTGTGTCGCACTGCTAATGGACTGTTATTGCACTCGCCTCTACATCTGTGTCACACTGCTGATGGACTGTTATTGCACATGCCCCTTACATCTGTGTCGCACTGCTGACGGACTGTTATTGCACATGCCCCCTACATCTGTGTCGCACTGCTGATGGACTGTTATTGCATATGCCCCTTACATCTGTGTCGCACTGCGGATGGGCTGTTATTGCACATGCTTCTTGCATCTGTGTCACACTGCTGAAGGACTGTTATTGCACACGCCTCTTACAGAAATGCACACCAGAACTTGAACACCTCCTCATCAATTGCAGGCCAATCTACTCGCCCAGGGAGTTCTCCTCCTATGTCCTCGTAGGTGTGTATATCCCTCCTGATGCAGAGGTAAATGCTGCCCTGCGTGATCTCAGTGATACCATCATGCAGTGGGAGATGGCCCTCCCGGACTCGATGTTCATTATCTTGGGGGATTTCAACAAGGCCAACCTCCGAAATGAGCTGCCCCGCTTCCACCATCACCTGCCCCACCAGGAATGCCAACACCCTCGACCATTGCTACACGGTTCTGAAAGATGCATACAAAGCGACACCGTGGGCAGCACTAGGCTCATCTGACCACTGCATCATCCACCTGATACCTACTTACAAAAGGCGCCTGGAAACCTCAAAACCTGTCACCAAATCCTTCAAGGTGTGGTCAAGTGAGGCTAAACTACAACTTCAGGCCTGTTTTGACTGCACAGACTGGAAGGCTCTGGAATCGCCTAACCTGGACGAGTGGGCAGACAACGTATCCTCGTACATTGGCTTCTGCGAGAACTCCTGCATCCCTACAAAATCCTTCAAACTATATCCAAACGATAAACCGTGGTTCTCAAAAAGACTACGACAACAGCGACGCAGCAAAGAAGCTGCACACAAGTCCGGCAACCAGGAGGACTACAAGAGGGCAAGAAACGACCTAAACGGGGAACCGAGGTCTGCAAAGAAGTGCTACGCGGAAAAGCTGGAACAGAATCTCTTCTTAAAAGACTCACGCGCTGTATGGAAAGGGCTTAAAGAGACACTGAAGCTAGAATAAATCTCGCTTCAGTGCTTATATTCAGCAGGGGCATGTGTGCCCCTGCTAAAACGCCGCTATCTCGCGGCTAAATGGGGGTCCCTTACCTCCCAAATCCCCTCCGTGCAGCGGGGGATCACTACCGCATTGAGGCATGGCTAATGGCCGCAGCCCTGCCTCACGCGCGTCTGTCAGCGCGTATCTCCACCTCCCCCCCGCCCCTCTCAGTCTTCCTTCGCTGAAAGGGGCGGGGGAGAGGCGGCGATGCGCCGCTGATAGACGGTGCTGAGGCAGGGCTGCAGCCGTTAGCCCTGCCTCAACAGCAGCAAAATCAGGTGGCCATCTTAGATCGCGCAGCGCATGTGCCCCAATAAAAAAATCATTTTGACTTTTCCTGTAGAGGTAAAGCTTGGTCTCAGCCCTCCACCTCCAAAGCCTCCCTATGGATGACGATGATGATGATTACCCTATGGATGATGATGATGATGAATCATTAGGATGATTCTTGGTAGTTACCAGTAACCTCAGAGAGTCTAGAGAATGGTGCAGTATTGCTTGTAAAGGTTGGTACTATGTGATAGAATTATATACTGTATACTCACAAAGGGAGGTTGCAATACTTGCAACAACTGACAGCGCATGCGGGAGATAAACGTCCACACTCAGTTTTCCAGGCCTGCTGTGCAGGTGCCAGTTGGTTGCTCTCCTTGGAGTTTTTTTTAGGGGACACTAAACTACTATAAACCCGTCAGAAGAATAAGACTAAACAAAACTCTGTTGGAGATATAGATTATATAAAATATATATATATATATATATATATATATATATATATATATATATATATATATATATATATATATATATATCTCCAACAGAGTTTTGTTTAGTCTTATTCTTCTGACGGGTTTATAGTAGTTTAGTGTCCCTAAAAAACTCCAAGGAGAGCAACCAACTGGCACCGGAAAACTGAGCGTGGACGTTTATCTCCCGCATGCGCTGTCAGTTGTTGCAAGTATTGCAACCTCCCTTTGTGAGTATACAGTATATAATTCTATCACATAGTACCAACATTTACAAGCAATACTGCACCATTCTCTAGACTCTCTGAGGTTACTGGTAACTACCAAGAATCATCCTAATGATTCATCATCATCATATATATATATATATATATATATATATATATATATATATATATATATATATATATATATATATATATATATATATATATATATATATATATATATATATATATATATATATATATATATATATATATATATATATATATATATATATATATATATATATATATATATATATATATATATCTCTCCAACAGAGTTTTGTTTAGTCTTATTCTTCTGACGGCACTGTACTGACCTAAAAAAGACCAGCACCCGTGAATCGTGCCATCTTTGAATCAATAAATATTTTTTGCAATAATAATTTTTCTTTCTTCAAAAGGGTAAGATCCACACCACCAATGGATGGGTAGCCCTCCATTGGCCAATAAAGCACAGGAGCGCCACTCACTTTACTTTTAAGGCTGGTTTAGTCAGATGGTTACCGGCGGCTCGTTTCGGCAGTGCTGCACAGAAAACCTTTTAACAATCCTTGTGTTGCGTTTTGAGCTCCTAGGCAGACACAGAACCATGAATGCAGCTGATGCTAGAAGCTACATGCAACGTCTTGGAAAACTCAGGTTGTGCAATCGATGGCAAACAGATCAAGATAAACACTTCCATGTCTCTCAATGTGGGACGCGGTGGATCCGGACATTAAATGACGAGGTCTGAACCAGCCCTTAGAAAAATTGAGGATAAAAGGAAGATTTAGATGCAAAAAGTATAATCTACCACCCTATGAACTCACCATTAACTGACAAATACCATATACAAAGACAAAGGGCCTTCCTGTATGTAACGTGGTGGAACCCTTATGGTTTGGGCTTGTTTTTCTAGCACACCCCATAGATTCCTGACCATGTAAAGATCTGGAGCACTTGGAGCCCCCCCCCCAAAAAAAAAAAATATTCATCAGAGCAAGCCACATTCTTATATTGCTCTCTGGTCCAATTTTGATGCTTAGATGCCCATTGCAGGTGCTATGAGCAGGGGTCTGCATGAGCATTCTGACTTGTTTGAGGTTCTAGAACACCATACGTAAGACACTATGAAGCACTGTGTGCTTTGACATATTTCTCTCATGGCTAGCATTACATTTCTCAACAATTTATGCTACAGTAGCTCTTCTGTGAGACTGAACCAGACGGGCTAGCCATCGCTCCTCATTGACAGCCTTGCCAGCTGACCTTTCTTGGACCACTTTTGGTTAGTACTAATCACTGCATACCTAAAAACTTCACAAAAACATACAGTACTGAAGGCTCTGTCCAAGTCATCTAGTCATTATAATTTGGCCCTTGTCAAAGAATATTGAAACCTGCCCATTTTTACTACCCTTACAATACATCATCTTCAACAACTGAGTGTGGTCATGTTGCCTAATATCCATTCTTTTGACGGATGCTATTGTAGTAAGACAATCAGTGTTATTCCCATCTATCCATCTAACTATCACAGGCACCTTCCCCTCAGACTTCAAGCAGGCCACAGTACTGCCCCTGCTCAAGAAACCCTCCCTCGACCCCTCGCTACCCTCCAACTACCGCCCTATCTCCCTCCTCCCCTTTGCCTCAAAACTCCTTGAGCGTCTGGTTCACAAACGCCTGACCCAGTACCTCAATGCCAACTCACTACTAGACCCACTGCAATCTGGATTTCGGCCTGCCCACTCAACCGAAACGGCTCTCACCAAAGTGGTCAATGACCTTGCCTTAGCTAAGCTGAAGGTAAATACTCCATTCTCCTCCTCCTTGACCTTTCAGCAGCTTTTGATACAGTAGATCATCCCCTACTCCTCCAGTCCATGGGCATTCACAATCTCGCCCTGACCTGGCTTTCAGCCTACCTCTCCAACCGCTCCTTCATGACCTCCTTCAATGAGTCCTCGTCCACCCCCAACCACCTCTCAGTGGGAGTCCCCCAAGGCTCGGTCCTTGGCCCCCTACTGTTCTCCCTATACACATCCTCCATTGGCAAGGTTATCTCCTCCATGGGTTTTAAAGGGACTCCGAGCAGTGCAGAAACTATGGAAAGATGCATATCATTTTAAAGCTCTCTTTCTCCTCTTTCCAATGATATATAAACCACCACCCTACGTCTTTTAGTTTTCGCTATTTTCGCAATTGAAATTGCCGCAACCGCGATTTCGATCGCGAAAATAGAGAAAACTAAAAGGTGTAGGGCAACGATTTAGGTGTCGTCAGAAAGAGGAGAAAGAGAGCTTTAAAATGATATCCATCAAGCCATAGTTCTATTGTATTACACAGGACGACACTTTCCCCAGTGTCAGCAGCTCCATTCTGCTGAATGCAGCTGCTGACTTTGACAAAAAGTCGCCCTGTGTAATACAATGGCCGCGGCAATTTCAATCGCGAAAATAGCGAAAACTAAAAGGCGTAGGGTGGCAGTTTATATATCATTGAAAAGAGGAGAAAGAGAGCTTTAAAATGATGTGCATCTTTCCATAGTTTCTGCACTGCTCGGAGTCCCTTTAACTATCATCTGTATGCAGATGACACCCAAATCTACCTCCACACCCCTCACACATACACCACTACCATGGACAAGGTCTCCTCCTGCCTATCTGCCATCTCCTCCTGGATGTCCGCTAGGTTCCTGAAACTAAATCTAGACAAAACGGAATTTATGATCTTCCCACCCCGGTCATGCCTGGACCTCCCAGATGTGCAGGTCACTGTTAACCACACTATCATTCGCCCTACCTCTCAAGCCCGCTGTCTGGGTGTCACCCTGGACTCCGCACTGTCCTTCACTCCCCACATCCAAAACTTCACAAAGTCCTGCAACTTCCACCTTCGTAACATCTGTAAGATTCACCCTTTCCTGACCTCTGCCACCACCTAACTCTTCATCCATGCCCTCATAATTTCCCGCCTTGACTACTGCAATGCCCTTCTGTCTGGTCTCCCTATGACCCGAACAGCCCCACTGCAGTCCATCATGAATGCGGCAGCCAGAATTATCCACTCCTCCCATCGCTCCACCAGCATGGCTCCCCTCCGTGAATCCCTCCACTGGCTTTCCTATCCAGTCCAGAATCAGATCCAAGATATTGTGTCTGACCTACAAATCTGTCCACAAAACCTGTCCAACCTACATTTCTGAGATGCACATAAAGCCGCTCACTCCGTTCCGCCAATGAACTTCGCCTGACCGTCCCCCGCATCACCAAGTCCCATGCACGCCTCCAGGACTTCTCAAGAGCCTCTCCAACACTATGGAACGCCCTACCTCCACCCATTAGGGCAGCCCCCTCCTTCAACACCTTCAGGAAGGCCCTCAAAACTCACCTTTTCACCCTGGCCTACCACCCCTCACAATTGCTCTAAACCCACAGCTGAACTCTGGTCCCCTACCTCTTGTGTCCCTACCTCTCCCCAGTGCAGTTTCTAGGCTAAAATGCACCCAGGGCGAGGGTGTAAAAATTGCGCCCCACCCCCCGAAGCAAGGTATGGGTGCCCACAGTGTAGGTTAGCCAGGTCTAGTTGCACTCAGTATAGATTCCCCCAGAATAGGTACCCCAGTATAGGTAGCCAGCTATAGGTCCCCCCAGTATAAGTAGCCAGGCATAGGTGAGTCAGTATAGTTGCCTCCGGTATAGGTTAGCCAGGTAGGTGCCTCCAGTATAGGTAGCCAGTATAGTTGCCCACAGTATAGGTTAGATAGGCAGGCGTCCCCGGTATAAGTTAGATAGTTAGGTGCCCCCACTACAGGTTAGCTAGGTGGGTGCCTCTAATATAGGTAGCCAGAATAGTTGCCCCCCGCATAGGTTAGATAGGTAGATGCCCCCAGTATAGGTTAGTTAGGTAGGTGCCTCCAATATAGGTAGCCAGTATAGTTGTCACCTGTATAGACTAGCTAGGTAGGTAGGTGCCCCCAATACAGGTTAGATAAGTTAATGCTCCCACTATAGGTTAGATAGGAAGGTGCCCCCCAGTATAGGTTAGGAAGGTGCCCCCCAGTATAGGTTAGATAGGTAGCTGCCCCCCAGTATAGGTTAGATAGGTAGCTGCCCCCCAGTATAGGTTAGATAGGTAGGTGCCCCCCCAGTATAGGTTAGATAGGTAGCTGCCCCCCCAGTATAGGTTAGATTAGGTAGCTGCCCCCTCAGTATAGGTTAGATTAGGTAGCTGCCCCCCAGGTTAGATAGGTAGCTGCCCCCCAGTATAGGTTAGGTAGGTGCCCCAGTATAGGTTAGATAGGTAGCTGCCCCCAGTATAGGTTAGATAGGTAGCTGCCCCCCAGTATAGGTTAGATAGGTAGGTGCCCCCCAGTATAGGTTAGATTAGGTAGCTGCCCCCTCAGTATAGGTTAGATTAGGTAGCTGCCACCCAGTATAGGTTAGATTAGGTAGGTGCCCCCCAGGATAGGTTAGATAGGTAGCTTCCCCCAGTATAGGTTAGATAGGTAGCTGCTCCCCAGTATAGGTTAGATAGGTAGCTGCCCCCCAGTATAGGTTAGATAGGTAGGTGCCCCCCAGTATAGGTTAGATAGGTAGGTGCCCCCCAGTATAGGTTAGATAAGGTAGCTGCCCCCTCAGTATAGGTTAGATTAGGTAGCTGCCACCCAGTATAGGTTAGATTAGGTAGGTGCCCCCCAGTATAGGTTAGATTAGGTAGGTGCCCCCCAGTATAGGTTAGATTAGGTAGGTGCCCCCCAGTATAGGTTAGATTAGGTAGCTGCCCCCCAGTATAGGTTAGATAGGTAGGTGCCCCCCAGTATAGGTTAGATTAGGTAGGTGCCCCCCAGGATAGGTTAGATAGGTAGGTGCCCCCCAGGATATGTTAGATAGGTAGCTGCCCCAGTATAGGTTAGGTAGGTACCCCCCATGATGGATTAGGGAGCCGCAGCCGCGGGGAGGGCAGCCCGACCTCTCCCTCCCTCTCCCCGGGCCGCCCTCCATGCGATCCCCCCTCGGACGGAGTGCAGAGTAATGCGCAGGGAAGCGCTACAGAAAACTACTCACCTCGCTGGCTCCAAGCGCTGCTCTCTCGCCGCCAGTCTCATCTCTGCTTACACGCTGATACACACACACGCTGCTAAACAGGAAGCAGCGTGTGTGTGTATCAGCGTGTAGGCAGAGAGAGGAGACTGGCGGCGAGAGAGCAGCGCTTGGAGCCAGCGAGGTGAGTAGTTTTCTGTAGCGCTTCCCTGCGCATTACTCTGCACTCCGTCCGAGGGGGGATCGCATGGAGGGCGGCCCAGGGAGAGGGAGGGAGAGGTCGGGCTGCCCTCCCCGCGGCTGCGGCTCCCCCCTCCATCACAGCGCCCCCCTCCCAGCAGCGCCCCGGGCGGCGGCACGCCCCGCACGGGGGTAGAAACGGCCATGCCTCTCCCTTTAGATTGTAAGCCTTTGGGCAGGGTCCTCCTCCTTTTGTTTCCTACCTGATCATGCACCGCCATTACTGTAAACCCATGCTATGCATTTGAGTGAACCTAACTTGCCTAATCTCCATGCTCCCATCCAAAGACTGACTAGGCATTACCTTGTACTCATACTGTGCTGCATGATCTGGTCTTTCTTGTATTCCTGTATTGTCATATTGCTGTATGTCACCCCTAAATATTGTCTGTAACCTAAACTAATGTCCAGCGCTGCGTAATATGTTGGCGCGTTATAAATACAATAAATAATATCTATCTATCTATCTATCTATCTATCTATCTATCTATCTATCTATCTATCTATCTATCGCCACTGCATGTGCTATGTTCAGCTCCAATCTGCATGCAATTTCCATACAGTCCTAAAATATTAGTTCCTGATTGTTCATATGCATTAAAAACCAGTAGTTGGGGTGGTCATTTGCAGACCGACACAAGCTGAGCTGCTCAATACTTAAAGTGTACTGGTGTAATGGGTGGCCCCTTAAAGAGGAACTCCAGTGAAAATAATTTAATAAAAAAAAAATGCTTCATTTTTACAATAATTATGTATAAATGATTTAGTCAGTGTTTGCTCATTGTAAAATCTTTCCTCTCCCAGATTCACATTCTGACATGTATTACATGGTGACATTGTTACTGTGGGCAGGTTATGTAGCTGTTTCTAGCTGCTCTGGCTGTTACAGATAGCTTTAAACAGCCATTTCCTGTCTGTGAACATTGTTACATTGTGGCAGTTTGCCCAGAGTACCGCGGTATTCAGAGCCTCTTGTGGGAGGGGTTTCAGCACAAAATTAGTCACACAGCGCCCCCTGATGGTCTGTTTGTGAAAATCATTCTATTTCTCATGTAAAAGGGGGTATCAGCTACTGATTGGGATAAAGTTCAATTCTTGGTTGGAGTTTCTCTTTAAGCGCTCCCTTAGAGGCTGCAGCTCTCAAGCTCTTTGAGTCCGATAGGAGAAAAGTGATGTACAAATATTATTTTTTATTAATATGCTGCACCTGAAATCTACAGTACAAAGAACTATCTGCCTGATAGAGCTTTCATGCACTAAGGCAGGGGTCACGCTTGAGGGAATTGCACACCATTTCCCCACATGCAGAATCGCATGAGATGTGGCAGCCCTTGTTAAATAATGGGGTTGTTCAAACGTAACGATGGTTTCTGCTTATGGGAAATAAAAAACTTGCTGCTTGCAGCACAATATGACAAACCTTGTGCGATTCCCAGAGCCACCACTTGGCTTCTGTGAGTTGACCGTGGGTGACATGTAGGTTAAAACATACATTACAAATGAAAAATTGGCTGTTTTCCATGGAAGGAAGTGTGAACCCTTCATAAGTTAAAATATCCTACAAATTTAGAAAGCTCCCAGCAGCAGAAAAGCATCCCAACTAGCAGCAGCAACACTATCTGACTAGCTAGCTACAATGCAACAGTATAAGGCCTCTTTTCCATGCATGTCAGGCAGTTCAGCCTTCCAGCTGCTGGCCATTTGGCTGCAATAATATGCAGCGTAATGGAATAATTTGGCAACACCGCGTGTGTGACATGGGGTGGCATTACCCGGTGGCCAAAAAAAGTTTCTTGTCACATCTGCAATCACCATGTTCAGATGCAACTTCATGGGGGAGCTGCCTGTCCACAACCATGCCCAACGCCGGCAAATGCTGGGCCGGTGGACAGAAGCAGCTGACAGGTAGTGAATTTGCCACCTTCAGCTGCTCGTGGAAAAAAAGCCCAATGGATGCTTTAGATCAGTGATCCTCAAACTATGGCCCGCGGGCCGATTGCGGCCCCCCGAGGCTTTTCTACTGGCCCCCAAACACAAAATGTATAACTTATAGATGTGGCCCACTGCACCTTTAAATATCCGCAGCCGGTATATAGAATAGCAGTGCTGGCACCATCCATCCACATACTGTAGAAGCAAGCGAACAGTAATTTGCTGGCTTCCTATCCAATTCTGCATCAGGTAACACTGCTGTCCAGGACAGCAGGTTGTCGCCTGCGTATGCTTCACTGTCTGGTGCACAACAACATTCTTCGGGCGCCACATGACTGAATGACTGCTGCTGGGAGTTTTCCTCCAAGCATAATTGGGGGAAATCCATACCTAGATTCAATGTAATGTTTTTCAACGTCCTTTTTCTGATGTATGACGTATGTTGACCTGGCCCTTGACCGAAAAAGTTTGGGGACCCCTGCTTTAGATGATCCCATGTCTGCACTTTTAAAGGGTCCCTAGTGAGGCATACACCAGGTGATCAAGGTGTTTATTAAACACTTCCCACCACTAAGATGGTCAGTAAAGTTTCCTACTCATCTCTGAACAGTGATTGGTGGACCCAGACATTGTGGGATAGCTTCTGGAGCTCCCTCTTTTTCTCACAAACATTGCTGTTGACCAGTTCTATCCAAACTGAGACAAATTAGTTATATTGGGAAGGAATTTGACCTCAGACAATACATACAGTGCTACCAACCAGCAGCCATGATGACCGTTCCCTCCGAAAAAAACATAACTTGAAACCAAGCTGCAGTTTTAAATGGAATTAAAAATCCACTTCCTATTATGTTCCATCTGTGTTTCTGCTAAGACTCCGTTATAAGGAAAGAAGGGAATTATAACAAATAAAGTCACATTATTAAATCGTTTTCTCCAAAAACAAAATCTTCATTACTTTCAAAGTCAACAGCTTCTTGTTTGCTTACTACTTAACGGGAGATAACGTCCAGACGATGAAAAAATAAATGAATACTAAATTGACTTCCCTAAATAGAGGTGGTCACCCCAGTGTATTTCTCTTTTGCTGAAGCGTATCACAGTTCCATAAATTAAAGAGCATTAAGCAAATAAAACAAAAACAAAACACAAGAGGAGTTTATTTTTTTTTAAGCGAAAATGATTTCTCCAACAGTTTAAACCATTTGAGGCATCAGACAATGACGGCTCGTGACAACTGCTAATTGGATGTGTAGAAATCTTTCTTTATTGTTATCAATATTTGTATGTTTAATCTTGCAGATCAAAATTACTTTTTTTTCATGTTTTAGGGCTCTGAGTAATAAAGCACAAAGATGCAAAGACCAGTCAGTCAAATGGATAGTACTGTTGAATTTAAAAGAAACAAGCACCAAAATATCAAGTTTATAAAGCCTAATTTAAAGCCCCTCTCAAAGTTTTGGTTGCCTGCAGCCTTCCAACCCCTTCCTAATGTGCAATCAGATAAGAATAAAGTTTCAGGCTGGTTGCACACCTAATTGTGGTGCGGTGCCCAGAAATTAGGCCTGATATGACCCTGCCTCACTGTGTGGCAAAAAGGTCATATGCATGGGCCTGCCCTACAGCTAGTGACTGCCCAGGAAGTATGTCACTGGGATTCCCGTCAGTCCGTGCATGCGTGCCACATCGCACCACTTTCCAGTCGTGCACACTTGCTGCATCATCCATTGGCTTGCATTGCTGGCTAAGCAGTGCGGTAAGCACAGATCATGCGGTAACACACTGCAGAGTTTGTGTCAGCATTGTGATGATTTGGATTCTTCTGCACCGCGTTGCATCATGCGAACTGTGCAAGTCTCCATAGACTTACATGGCCCTTTAGCAGGGAAGTGTCAGGGTTCCGCGGAGCAACGCAGCATGCAAGTGTTTAAAGGGTCTTAAAAATAAACCAAAATACCTTACATTTCTACATTAGCAGCAGAGTTACATAAAAGCTGCGTTAAAAGACACCTCGCTGTGCCAGGGCCGTGCCGACACATAGGCTGGCAAGGCAACAGCCTCTTGGCGCTAGTCAATGAGGTCATTGATAGGCGCAGGATCAATTTCTTCCTCTTAGCTGTGTGCCTGCACGACCGGCGCTCGCCCCGTTATTTGCCTTTATTAGTCTGGTGCTGCAAGTGGCAGTGGCGCGGATTGCCTTGTACTCTCTTCGAGAGAAAGTGTACAGTATTTGCCATGGTGACAAATGGCGCCGGTTCCGCCCCCTCATCCGCTCTCTCCAGCCGCTGCCGGGTATGTTTGTAACTAAGCTTGCGCTGCGTCTCACGTAAGCCTATGCTTACTGTGCCTGACTCTTCCTGGGGGCTCTAGCATGAGTCCCGCTCTGCCCCCTTTTGACGCTGGCTGGCGGGTGATATTCTAAAATGGCCAGGACATGTTTGTTAAGCTTCCTACCATAGTTGATTTTTGGCCGAGAGATAATCAAACCGAGGCTATTGTTCTTCTCCTAACTACTCCCGTTCTGCTTGCAGAGATCGCCGCCTTCTTTTTATTAACATCCCTCGCAGGCGTCTTCTGGCTGCGTTATCTGGACTGGCACCTGCAGCCATATTTTCATTTAACAGTGAGTTGTAGATCCTCATCCTGATTCCTGCAAGCAAGCAGCATAGTGTCTGTTACATGTGTGTATATAGGTGCAGAATGAGTATGTTTGTGAATATGATGCTGCCTGCCTTAAAGTAAATTTAATGTTTGATTAAAAAATGAGTTTAACTTACCTGTGGCTTCTTGCAGCCCCCTGAAGTCCTCGTGGGCCGTGCCCACGATGCTGGTTCAAGTCCTCCGGCCAGCAGCAGCAACCTCTGCTAAGCTGGCCTGCCATGTGCCTCCTCATCGTGATCCCGTGGGCCAGGGGTGTTTTGCGCATCTGCAGTACATAAAAAATTGCTAATGTGCACAGTGTGCATGGCTTGGGACCGCACATGCGCTGCGCAGTAGCCATCAGCTTTGCAGTGATTGCCGCTGCAGGCCGGAGGGACTTGGACTGGTAAAATACTGTTTTATTTGTGCATAATTTATTGTTACAGTAAGTGGGGGTGGGGGTGCGCACTTGGACAGCTCAGCCTCTGTTGGTAGTGTACCTTGTCCTTGCCCTGCACTGTGCACCTGGTGAAAATCCTGTGTGGAGTTGATGCTATCTCCCCACCGAGTTGGGGGGGCACTCATATAATCGGGCACCGTTGTTGCAGGCAGTCAACATTACCTCTTTTTTTCTAATTTGAGGTCTGACCATCGCTAGTGCCCAAATTAGTCACCAAGCACTGCTATAGCTGTAATTCTCATTACGGCCTATGGCGACGCCCAAATGAGCTGTCTTGAGAAGCTGCTGCACCTAGTTTTCCCCCTCTCTGGCTCCAGTAAAGAAGCAGTGCCCGATGGGAGGGGGATGTGTGGACAAGTTGCCAGTCACTACTTTCCCTCCAACCCAAACATGGATGCAGAAGAGGGGTACAGCTGAGTGGTTACATAAACCCCGTCTGTAGGGTTGAATGGGAGTGGGTGGTTGGATGGTGGGTGATGGATATGGGTTGGATGGCAGGCTCTCTGACTGACTGGAGGGGTACCTGCCAGTCAATTCTTCATTGCATGAAGCAGTCACGTGTTTACTGGTGAAAACAGGGAACTTACTTTATTTTTGCTTACAGTTTTGGATTACATTTTTTTTACAACTGGTTTACACATACTCTGTTGTGCAGGGATGTGGCAACAGACAGGTATAAGCATGACAAGCATGATCTGATGAAGGCGCAGAGCATTGAAGCGCGTCATGACGCTGGAGGCACAGAGCAAGTATGACCCGCCCATACTGCTGCGTTCCACAGGACACCGCGCTGCTGGCCGCAGGCGGGATATAGTGAGAAGCTTGGATGAGAAGACGGGCTATAGTGATATGCGTTTTTAACATTCACACTTGTGAGTATAATTTGTATTTTAAGAATAAACCTTCTAAAGCTACTACACTATACAGCGCTCTATTTTTATTTAGTTTTGTTACTACTCTCATCTTCATAAAGGTGGCCACACACGATACAATAAAATGATCCGATTTTACAGTAATTCGATAAAAACGATCAGATCCCCCGAAAAAAACGAAAGCTTTTTTTTTCATTCGACTAAAAAATCAAATCGGATTTCCTGTTTTCTTCAATTTTTATCGATCCGGAATGCCAGATATTTTTCTTCAATCTTTCTGAAGATTGTATGGTGTGTGTTAGATTGTGAATTTATTAACCACTTCAGCCTACAGCTTTGAAAATCTTATGCATCCGAGCAATGTTCCCCTCCCATTCATTCGCTAATAACTTTATCGCTACTTATCAAAATTAATTGATCTATATCTCGTTTTTTCCGCCACTAATTAGGCTTTATTTGGGTAGTACATTTTGCTAAGAATTCTTTTTTTTTTTAAATCCATCTTAACAGGAAAATTAAGATAGAAATGGAAAAAATTCATTATTTCTCAGTTTTTGGCCATTATAGTTTAAAATTAATACATGCTACAGTAATTAAAACCCATGTATTTTATGTGCCCATTTGTCCCGCTTATTACACTGTTTAAATTACGTCCCTATCACAATTTATGGCACCGATATTTTATTAAGAAATAAAGGTGCATGTTTTCAATTTGCGTCCATATCTGTTTACAAGCTTATAATTTTAAAACATTTAATAAGATACTCTCTTGACATGTATATTTAAAACGTTCAGACCCTTAGGTAACTATTTATGTAGTTTTTTTTTTTTTTTTATTGTAAATTTTTTTTATTTTTTTTTTAATACAAAAATGTATTTGGGTCATTTTAGTTTGTGAGGTAAATAGCTAATTTTAGATGTAATATAATGTATTTTTTTTATTTAAAGAGAATCTGTATTGTTAAAATCGCACAAAAGTAAACATACCAGTGTGTTAGGGGACATCTCCTATTACCCTCTGTCACAATTTCACCGCTCCCCGCCGCATTAAAAGTGGTTAAAAACAGTTTTAAAAAGTTTGTTTATAAACAAACAAAATGGCCACCAAAACAGGAAGTAGGTTGATGTACAGCATGTCCACACATAGAAAATACATCCATACACAAGCAGGCTGTATACAGCCTTCCTTTTGAATCTCAAGAGATCATTTGTGTGTTTCTTTCCCCCCTGAGGGGGGAGTGCAAAGCAGAACCACAACACTGAAGAACTTGGCAGCCTTCCAGACACAGGCTGACAAGTCTGACAGGGGAAAGATACATTGATTTATTACAGAGACTGTGATAGTACAAAGTGCTGCAGTAAGCCAGAACACATTAGAATAGCTTTTGGAACTTGTAGGATGATAAAAAACAGGATGCAATTTTTGTTACGGAGTCTCTTTAATAAAGGTATGTGGGTGCAGTTTACTATTTGGGCACAAGATGGCCACATTCAAAATTCCTGGATGCGAACGATCTCGCATCCAGGAACTAAAAGAAGGTGATGTTTCCTGGGGGCAGAAATACCGCGCTCTCTGATGAGAAAGCGTCGGTATTTCTGCCAGGGACTTAGATCGGTGAATGGGAATTATATTCCCATTCACTGATCGGGGGGGGGGGGGGGGGGGGGGGGGCAGCGGGAGGCAGCGTCGAGCGCGTGCGGGCGTGCGCCCAATCGCGCGCACCACACGGCTGCAGCAGCAGTGCCTATCTGGACGGATATATCCGTCCAGATATGGCGAAGTGGTTAATATACACAACCTAGCAATTTTGTCAGTTTCCAATCATGTTTATCATAATTGGGGTAAAATTGAACATACGTGTGTGGTACATTGGTCATATTTTTAAAATGTTACAATCAGTCAGAAAAAATTATTTCAATTCTTAAATTGAACAGATATTTGAAAAATTGTATGGTGTGGCCACCTTAAGAGCAGCACTGTGTGTTTTGCAACAGACTGAATGTCCTGGAGAGTGTATAAACTTGCTGGAGTGCAATATAATTTTCCACTTGGAACTATTTGACACCCTGTGCTGATTATTTACAACCCCCCCAATCAATTTTTTTGAGGGGTGGCATGCTAGTACCCCCCTCCCCCCATGTGACATCCCTGGTGGACTAGTGATAGCCCCCTGTCCCCATATAGCTTGCCTGGTGACTGACATCATTCCTCCCACCCACTGATGATCTATTCAAGAAAAGGTAAAGATTTCTTGTGGGAAAGGGGGAATCGGCTTCTGATTGAACTGAAGTTCAATCCTGGGTTAAAGTTCCTCTTTAAACCTGTGTAGGTGTTTCTTAACCACTTCAGTCCCTGTTAATGGACGTTTTAAAACGGCCAGTGTTTAAAATCGATTTTCTCAACAAAAAACAAAAAAATTCAGAAAGACCTAATAGTTTTTAAGCTGTAGCCACTGATCACCTTTATAATCCGTGCACTTTTGGTGATTGTAGGATGTATGGGGACTTTGCTATTAACGTTAAAGTCAAATCCGTAATCACGGCCGTGATCAGATTCTACATGTAATCATGGCTAGTTGAATCCGGAGCTCCGATTCAGATCCGGATTTCGATTCTGCCGTGGCCAGGTTTACTCGAATTTGTGATTGGGGGGTATTCGCGCAACACTGCACGCGCAAACTAATTTCTTTAGCAGGAAGCAGCGTGTGTATACGCGTCTATGCAGAGCAGGAGACCAGCGGCTAATGAGTGATCGGTGATTGGAACCAGGGAGGTGAGTAGCTATTTACAGCGCTTCCCTGCGCATTACTCTGCATCTGAGGGGGTAGCACGGAGGGCGGCCCTGGGAGAGGTCGGGCTGCCCTCCCCGCGGCTGCGGCTCCCCCCTCCATTACAGCGCCCCCCCTCCCAATAGCGCTCAGGGCAGCCGCACGACCCCTAGAAACGGGCCTGCAGCCACCAAAAAGCCTAATATGTGGGGGAAAAAAACAAGGTATAGATCATTTTGTTGTGATAAGTAATGAAAAAGTTATTGCCAAATGAAAGGGAAGAGCATTGACAGGTGAAAATTGCTCTAGTCCGTTAGGGTATAAACCGTTGGGGGTGAAGTGGTTAATGCTGCTCACACTGTTACAGAAATACTGTAATTTCTGGACTCCCAACAGTGACATCATAAGTTGGCAGTGGAGTTTGCACCGTTCATAAACGTTTTCTTATTATTTTAATAGCTTATTGTACACATCAGCAGCAGGGAAAAAAAACACAATTTTACAGTTTTGTCAGGTAATATTTAAACTTTTAGTTTCAGCACTCTGGATTTGCAGGTTAAAAAAAAACCACGGGGCACCCCATTTGCACAGCATGGCATTGCCAAGCACAAATTGCTGTCTGGGTCACAATTCCACAGTTGGTGTATTTTTTTTCTGTCTGACAAGCACCGTCCAACAGCCCTTTATTATCCAGGCGCTATATGGTTCAAGTGGTTGCCTTTCTTTTCTTCTTAGTTTGCATACTTATAAACTAAAGCTGCTTCTGTAACTGTGAGAGTTGAGTAATTTCATAATAAAACAGGAGTGAAGGGGACTTCCCATTACTGTTTTATTACTGACAGGCAAAATTACACAGCAAAATGGTTTATCATTACTGAGAAAAGAAGTGACTGACAGCAAGAAAAACATGGCCAAAGTTCTACCTCTTTTCTGCTCTAAGTAGAACAAAAGACTTTTCACAGCTCTCTCCATAGCTCCCAACTGGTTTTCCCTCTTTTGGAGGGACAGCCCCTCTTTGGAAACCAAATCCCTGTGTTCCTCTTTCTTCCTTTTTTGTCCCTCTTTCAAGACAGATGCATAGATATTTGTAAATGTATGTATTTTTCTACTGAAACTGACTCTAATTATTGTAGTCAGCAGTGTAACAGAGGCGCCAAAAGTATAAAAACAGATAAAATGTTTAAAAATAGGGAGGTAATAGGTGGACTTACCTCCCCAGTGCAGACACAGGAAAAAGTCGAGTTTTCGCCAAAATAACGTTTAATTTACAAACTCCAATATTTTGCAACGCGTTTCGTGGGTTCAACCCACTTCATCAGGCTATAAAAGGAGCAATCAAAATGAACTGTGAGCAGTCTCAGAGGCGCTAAGCTTGCTGAGACTGCTCACAGTTCATTTTGATTGCTCCTTTTATAGCCTGATGAAGTGGGTTGAACCCACGAAATGCGTTGCAAAATATTGGAGTTTGTAAATTAAACGTTATTTTGTCGAAAACTCGACTTTTTCCTGTGTCTGCACTGGGGAGGTAAGTCCACCTATTACCTCCCTATTTTTAAACATTTTATCTGTTTTTATACTTTTGGCGCCTCTGTTACACTGCTGACTACATTGTATCCACCCCTGGGTGGAGGGGTATTGGCCCTTCTTTTTTCTGATCTACAGAGAGCGACTTCTTAATCCTGAGCGGGGACAGGTTTAATCTCCCCGCCTGCCTATACAGTGGTTGCCTGGAAGGTAACCCAGACTTGTGAGTATCACTCCTATCAATTAAATCACCCCCATTTCATTACCAGTACATACTACACCATATCGGGCTCTCGGTGTCTCCCTTCCCTGACTCTAATCATTATTCCTGTCAATTACACTGATATATTTCTTAATTTCAAGTGTTAAAATGAAGAAACACTAATGATAATTGAAAGGACCAGTGTGGTTTGCATGATAAAACTACATCCTTAGATTCTGAATTATTTGTAATATACATGACAAGGGGTGTGGTGGGGGTGTGGGCAGAGGTATGGCAGGGGCATCTCTTAAAGTGCCCCTCTTTCTTATCTCAAAAAGTTGGGAGGTATGTGCCACTGTCTTTGTTGAAAAAAAAATTAAAGTGTAACTCCACTCACAGAAATTCAAGCATACACAGTTGCAATATGATCAAGCTACACCTCCCGACTTTTGGAGCCAGGAAAAAATGGAACTATGCCACACTTTTAGCCATGTCCTAATTTTACATTATTATTATTATTATTATTTTTGATTTATATAGCACCAGCATATTCTGTGGCGCTGTACAATAGCATACAAGGTATAACAATACAGAGTATACAATACAACACTTGATAGAAGACAAGAGGGTATAACCGCTAATACAGTGAACAAATTAACTACACGTTTATACAAAAGGTGGGTGGTATGTACACCCATTACACAGCATTGTGAGACAAAAGGGGAAGAGAGCCCTGGCCAAAAGGCCTTACAGTCTAAACATTTAAGGTATAGGACAGTAGGTAAAGGGAAGCTGTGTGTGGAGTGGTAGAAATGGTGGTTAGTGGGCAGGGTCCTAGGTAGGACAGTATGCTTTCCTGAAGAGGTGAGTTTTCAGATTGCGCCTAAAAATAGTAAGTGTGAGTGAGTAGCGGATGTGTTGAGGGAGAGTGTTCCAGAGGAGGGGGGAGGATCGAGAGAAGTCTTGCAAGCGGGAGTGGGAAGAGGTGATCAGGGAAGAAGACAGAAGGATATCGTTAGCAGAGTGGAGATTGCGTGTAGGATGGTATCTGGAAATAAATTGATTTAGATAGGAAGGAGCTATGTTGTGGAGAGCTTTGTAGGTGAGAGTAAGAATTTTAAATAACTGGCAGCCAGTGAAGGGACTGGCCGAGGGGGTATTGGGCGGGAGGAGAGGTGGATGAGTCAGCGGAGTTCATGATAGACTGTAGCGGGGCTAAATGGTTGGCAGAGAGGCCGCAGAGCAGAGAGTTGCAATAGTCTAGTCGGGAAATAATCAGGGAGTGCACCAGAAGTTTGGTAGTGTCCTGTGTTAGAAAAGATTGGATGCGGGAGATGTTTTTTAGGTGGAGGCGACAAGAGAAGGATAGTTTGTCAATGTGTGGTTTGAATGTGAGACTTGAGTCCAAAATTACACCTAGACAGCGAGCCTGGGGGACAGGTGTTATGGAGGTGCAATCAACAGAAATAGTGATGTCTGGCAGGGGCATTGAGTTGTGAGGTGGGAAGGAAGACTACTATTTCAGTAGGCCTGAACGATAAACCGTTTTCGGATCGAAATCGCGATCACGGAAGTGACGATTCCGTGATCGCCATGGCGGCGATTTTCATCCCCCTCTGCAGTCAGCCCAGCATTCTCCTCTACCGCTCTGTGCAGCAGCAGCAGTTTGTGGCGGCTCAGCGCTAGTGCTTTCACTTGCCATGACTGAAGCGGCTCACACTCTTCCCCAACTTCTGCCTGTGCAGGCAATCAGCGGAGTGAACGGCAAACTCCGCCCACAGGCTCTCACTCGCAGCGGCTCATTACTCCCAGCACCTCTACATCACTAGCTGTGTGGGCGCCGCATAGCAGGCTGTCAATCACATGTTGTGCTATGGGCGTCAGACTCCGCCCACCTGCAGGCTCTCACACTTGGGGAACGGCTCACTCCATGCTAGGTTAACAATCCTATTTTGTATTAGGGGCGGCAAAGTCCGCCCACAGGCTGTCACTCGCGACTCACTCCTCTCAGCGCTTCCACATTATTTGTTGGGTTGGCGGGCAGCAGACTCCGCCCACATGCATGCCAATCAAACTTGGTGTCATGGGCAGCAGACTCCGCCTGTCTTTCAAGTTGTGTATCGCCTCTGCCTCTTTTGCACAGTTTGTCAGCATAATGGGATAATGGTGATGACTGCTGTGGTGTGACTGACTGCGGTGATCTATTCTTTCTGTGGTCTGCAAAGCTGCAGTGTGGCACTTTGATTATGGGCAAGCTAAGGTGCTATTCCTTCCTATTTCCTTTCTATTCATTGTAAATTTAGTGCTAAGGCTTGATTTAACCACTTTCGGACCAGCGGTCTCCGGGCACCTAAGGACCAGAGACCGCTGGTCCAATCCCGACGGATTCCCGACGAATCGCCGCACCTTACTGCCGCTCGCCGGGACCCCCAGGATACAGACTCTTCCGTCTCTATGACGGAAGAGTCATGTGAGCGGGTCAGGAGCCTCTTTCATTGGCTCCTGACCCTGTTTTCCCATGTAAGCCAATGGGAGCTGCTTACATGAAAGACAGGGCCAGGAGCCAATAAAAACTGCTCCTGCCCGGCTCACAGTGCTCTGCCGTCAGAGGCGGCAGAACATGCGAATTTCGGCGGGTTGAACGCGACGGGAATGGCGGGGGCGTGCGGTCAATGGGACGTAGAAGATACGTCTGGTCAGGACCGCAGATCTTGGTATAGTCAGCGTATAGGTGACATTGGAAAAAAAAAAAGGAGCTGATGAGTTGACCAAGACCATATGTGTAAATAGAGAAAAGGAGAGGTCCGAGGACTGAGCCTTGGGGAACTCCAACAGTGAGGGGACGTGAAGAGGAGGTGGTGCCGGAGTAAGCAACTCTGAAGGTCCTATCTGAGAGGTAGGAGGAAAGCCAGGAGAGAGCAAGACCCTGAATGCCCATGGATGAGAGGATTTGGAGAAGTAGGGGGTAGAGATGGGCCGAACGGTTCGCCGGCGAACGGTTCCACGCGAACTTCGGTGGTTCGCGTTCGCGTCCCGCTGGCGAACCTTTGCGGAAGTTCGGTTCGCCCCATAATGCACCTTGAGGGTCAACTTTGACCCTCTACATCACAGTCAGCAGGCCCAGTGTAGCCAACTAGGCTACACTAGCCCCTGGAGCCCCACCCCCCCTTATATAAGGCAGGCAGCGGCGGCCATTACGGTCACTCGTGTGCTGCCTGCGTTAGTGAGAGTAGGGCGAGCTGCTGCAGACTGTCTCTCAGGGAAAGATTAGTTAGGCTTAACTTGTTCCTGGCTAGCTGCATACCTGTTCTGTGAACCCACCACTGCATACCTGTACTGTGAACCCACCACTGCATACCTGTTCAGTGAACCTGCCACTGCATACCTGTTCTGTGAACCCATCACTGCATACCTGTTCAGTGAACCTGCCACTGCATACCTGTGCTGTGAACCCACCACTGCATACCTGTGCTGTGAACCCACCACTGCATACCTGTGCTGTGAACCCACCACTGCATACCTGTTCTGTGAACCCACCACTGCATACCTGTGCTGTGAACCCACCACTGCATACCTGTTCAGTGAACCCACCACTGCATACCTGTTCAGTGAACCCACCACTGCATACCTGTTCAGTGAACCCACCACTGCATACCTGTTCAGTGAACCCACCACTGCATACCTGTTCAGTGAACCCACCACTGCATACCTGTTCAGTGAACCCACCACTGCATACCTGTTCAGTGAACCCACCACTGCATACCTGTTCAGTGAACCCACCACTGCATACCTGTTCAGTGAACCCACCACTGCATACCTGTTCTGTGAACCCACCACTGCATACCTGTTCAGTGAACCCACCACTGCATACCTGTTGTGTTCAGTGGACCCGCCACTGTATACCTGTTTAGTGAACCCGCCACTGCATACCTGTTGTGTTCAGTGAACCTGCCACTGCATACCTGTTCTGTGAACCCACCACTGTATACCTGTTCTGTTCAGTGAACCCGCCACTGTATACCTGTTTAGTGAACCCACCACTGCATACCTGTTCTGTTCAGTGGACCCGCCACTGTATACCTGTTTAGTGAACCCGCCACTGCATACCTATTGTGTTCAGTGAACCTGCCACTGCATACCTGTTCTGTTCAGTGAACCCGCCACTGTATACCTGTTCAGTGAACCCGCCACTGCATACCTGTTGTGTTCAGTGAACCCGCCACTGTATACCTGTACTGTTCAGTGAACCCGCCACTGCATACCTGTTCAGTGAACCTGCCACTGCATACCTGTTGTGTTCAGTGAACTCGCCACTGCATACCTGTTGTGTTCAGTGAACCTGCCACTGCATACCTGTTCTGTGAACCCGCCACTGTATACCTGTTCTGTTCAGTGAACCCGCCACTGTATACCTGTTCAGTGAACCCGCCACTGCATACCTGTTGTGTTCAGTGAACCCGCCACTGTATACCTGTACTATTCAGTGAACCCGCCACTGCATACCTGTTCAGTGAACCCGCCACTGCATACCTGTTGTGTTCAGTGAACCCGCCACTGCATACCTGTTGTGTTCAGTGAACCCGCCACTGCATACCTGTTGTGTTCAGTGAACCTGCCACTGTATACCTGTACTGTTCAGTGAACCCGCCACTGCATACCTGTTCTGTTCAGTGAACCTGCCACTGTATACCTGTACTGTTCAGTGAACCCGCCACTGCATACCTGTTGTGTTCAGTGAACCCACCACTGCATACCTGTTCAGTGAACCCACCACTGCATACCTGTTGTGTTCAGTGAACCCGCCACTGCATACCTGTTCTGTTCAGTGAACCCGCCACTGTATACCTGTTCAGTGAACCCACCACTGCATACCTGTTGTGTTCAGTGAACCTGCCACTGCATACCTGTTCTGTGAACCCGCCACTGTATACCTGTTCTGTTCAGTGAACCCGCCACTGTATACCTGTTCAGTGAACCCGCCACTGCATACCTGTTGTGTTCAGTGAACCCGCCACTGTATACCTGTACTGTTCAGTGAACCCGCCACTGCATACCTGTTCAGTGAACCCGCCACTGCATACCTGTTGTGTTCAGTGAACCCGCCACTGCATACCTGTTGTGTTCAGTGAACCCGCCACTGCATACCTGTTGTGTTCAGTGAACCCGCCACTGCATACCTGTTGTGTTCAGTGAACCCGTCACTGCATACCTGTTGTGTTCAGTGAACCCGTCACTGCATACCTGTTGTGTTCAGTGAACCCATCGCATCAGTGTGCATACCTGTGCAGTTAAGTGAACCCACCTACCTACGTGAGTGCACGCAGTGTGATATACCACTCCGTGCATACCCGATATGGACAAAACAGGTAGAGAAAGAGGTAGTGCCAGAGCCAGAGGAAGGCCACCCGGCAGGTCTGCGCGAGGTCGTGTAAATGTAATTTCGTGTGGACCTGGCCCACAGTACAGTGCTCGGAAGAAGGCACGTCCCATCACCTCCCAAGATTGTCAGGACGTGGTTGAGTATTTAGCGACACAGAACACCTCATCTTGCTCAGCCACCAGCGCTACTACTAGCACCACTTCCGCTGCATTTGACACTTCGCAAGAATTATTTAGTGGTGAAATCACTGATGCACAGCCATTGTTGTTACAGCCAGATGATTTTCACCAGCTCATATGTCTGCGTTACGCGGCAACACTATGGATGTAACGTGTAAGGAGGATGAAGGACCTACTGATGGTGCATGTTTGGATTTTTCTGAGGCTAGGGAAGCTGGGCAGGATGATTACGATGCTGACGATGATAGGGATCCTCTGTATGTTCCCAATAGAGGAGATGAAGAGGGGGACAGTTCAGAGGGGGAGTCAGAGAGTAGTAGGAGGAGAGAAGTTGCTGAAAGAAGCTGGGGCAGCTCTTCGTCAGAAACAGCTGGTGGCAGTGTCCGGCACCATGTATCGCCACCTATGTACAGCCAGCCAACTTGCCCTTCAGCATCAGCTGCTGAGGTCCCCATAGTGCCCACATCCCAGGGTGGCTCAGCGGCAGGGCCGTTTCTAGCCCCGTTCAGCCGGTTCTGCTGAACGGGGCGCCGATGAGAGACAGATTGGGGGGCGCCAGGCAGAAGAAGGATGTGACGTCACCAGGTGAGGTGCGTGCAGGTATGGCTTGTGCTATGGGCGCCATACCTGCCACCAGCCGCTGCCGCCATTGCCTGCGCCCCCCTGTGACGCCGGGCGACGCCCAGTCGTCCGAGGATTCGCGGCCGATTGTCCGATCGCAACCGTGATCGGAAAACTGACATTCTTTATTTTTAAAATAGAAGTTTTTCCTTCCTGCCTTCCCCCCCCCCTTTTGCCATGAGGGCTGAATGGGCCTGCGTTAGCATATGGCTAAAGCAACCTGGTTTAGCAAGAAATCCTTTTAAGGCTCCCGGAAAAGCTCTGGTGACACTAATGTGCTAATTGGGCAGAGCTGAAATACCAACAGAGTCTATTCAACAGGGGAAGCTAGCACAGCATGAGGTCTATTGACACCTACATTCCTCCCAGTCTTGACGGCACCGACTAGACTGAGTATGGAATGCATGGTGTTGATAACTTTGTCACATTTTGCAAATACCATCCATGGGAGGAATATGAGAATTACATAATTTTGTTTCCCTAATTCTGTAGAATATGGTGATACTAGACATAGCCAGGTAACCCGAGCAGGGGCTGAGATATGAATAATGGGGTCCCCGTGCGCCCCAAATATTGCAAGTTTGATGTCCTATGAACGTGTATTCTCAGCCCAATCTGAATATGAAATCGGTTTGCATGTGCGACAAAACCCCGGCGGGATATGAAATTGGACATATTTTGTGGATGGTTGGAAGTTCCTCCCCTGAGAACTCACTGCCTGACACGCCCCTGGGCTGAGCTTGAGACTCCGCCCAGAAATGTCAGTGCTCAAAACTGATTGCATGAGGACTCCCAGCCAATTCCCCCACTTTCCATCATACCGAAAAGACTGCCACTGCTTGGGGAAATAGCAGTGGCCATCTTGCAGGCGGAGCAACGGCCATGTGGTTCGGCCATATTGCGAACTAACTGCAACAAAGGAACTTTGTCTTTTCCCGAACGGACTTTCCACAGAATCATAAGTATTCGTTCTTTTTATCCCTTTTCTTTTATGTACTGTGTTATCACTGTCTCTCATCGTTTAATTGTTCACGATTGTCTGTATATATTAATTATTTATATTGTAACAAATAAAGGCTTTTTAAAAGGTCTTTACCTCTCAGTAAAACCTTCTATTCAGTATACACAGACGAGACCTAAACTTCCGAAGGGACGCTACTGTTTTGATAGATAGATAGGAATTGCACAGTTTTAACCGGTTGTTTGTTTCACAGGTCTATAGCCAGTTAGCAGTTTTCTCTGGGCTGATAGAAAACAGAGATGGTGGCAAATCTACCCCTGGGTTGGAGTAAAAGTGTATTTTCGTAACCTCACAGGCTCCCTACTGCGTCGTGACGCTCAAACTCCGCCAATTCTACGCAGATTGCGTCCATAGCTCTCAATCTGTGTGCTAGAATCGGATCGGACGGTTTTGCGTGTTCACGGCCAGTGGGGCTCTTGTGACAGTGGTCGGCAGCGTTTGGGATCTGTGTGTGCTGATAGTATCTCAGGTAGGGCTATCGAATTAGCCCTATCGAGAAACGAACTAATTCGTTGGTAGTGACTGAGTGCAATATATTTTTCATATATACAGAGAGACTGTGTAACCAGTACCCCTCCCCTAAGTTTTCTTTTATTTGGCATGGAAATGTCCGGGAATTACAAGGTCATGGTCCTATCCGACCTGCAGAGTCTGTGCGAGGCGAGAGGCATGGACATCCGCGGCAAGAAACAGCAGGACCTGATAACGGACTTGTACCGATGGGATAGCCAGAATCTGCGGACGCTGGAGGTGTCCACTGTGGAGGACACCGGCTCATCTAACGCAAGTCGAGGGGAACCAGAGACTGAAGATCCTGTGCGTACCGAGGTTGAGCAACCCGCGGGCAATGCGGCAACAGATACGCAGGAGGCTGTCAGTGTGATCCCCGACCCCAGAACCCCTGAAAGTACTCGCCTGGAACCGGCCAGTACTGGACTGTCCAGTTATGTTGATCCAGTAATGCAGCAGGCATTGCAAAAGCTGATGGAAACTGATGTGGACAAGTACCTGCAGTACATGGCGGAGCAAAAGCGAGAGGAACGCCAATCTGCAGAGGCGCGGGAGAGACGACAGCATGAGCTGAACATGGCGAAAGTGCAGCAAGCCAGCCGGAGTTCAACGCCCAGCCTCCCTGCTGAAGGGACTGCCGCTCCAGTAAGTGCAAAATTTAAATTTGCTATTATCGAAAAAGACACTGACATTGACTTGTTTTTGAGGTCTTTCGAAAAGGCCTGCCGTCAGTATCGTCTGTCCCAAGACCAGTGGGCCAGACATCTGACACCCTTGCTGCGCTACAAAGCGCTTGATGCTTTCTCAGAGCTGCCTGTGGAAAAGGACAATGATTATACCGCTATAAAGGAGGCTATAATCACTAAGTACCAGCTGACGCCAGAAGCCTACCGGAAAAGGTTCAGGTCCTGGCAGAAAAAATCTACTGATTCTTATCAAGATGTGGTCAGCAGTCTGCTCACCACACTCCGCCAGTGGACGCTAGGCCTCACTAAAGGGTCTTACGGTGTCCTGGAGGACTTAATCGTCCTGGAGCAGTTTCTGAACATTTGCCCGGCTGATGTACGCCAGTTTGTGCTGGAGCGCCGACCGGCGTCAGCGACGGTCGCTGCAGACCTCGCTGAGACCTTTGCAACGACCAGGGTGCCGGAGACCCGCAGGACTGCCCCATCTAGCTGGAGAGGAGGTCAGTCCCACAATTTTGCAGACTCTCCTACCTCTGTGAGCCGTGCGCCCCAGAGGCCCTCCAGCGCAGCTGCTGCGTCCAGGCCTGCAGTAACAGAGGGCATCACCTGTCACTTTTGCCGCAAGCCCGGACACATGAAGTTTAACTGCCCGGAGCGGAGGCAGACCGCGCCAGCTCCTGCACCACCTACACCTCGCCCACGGCAACTGCCGCCAGCCAGCGCACCCCAGCCGGGAGCACCCAACAACGTCATGTTCGCAGGTGGGAGAGGGATCCACTCCGCTACGAGCAACCACCAGCTGGTTACAGTGAACGACCAGCTTGTTACCGGTTTCCGCGACACTGGAGCGGATGTCACCCTGGTGCGTGCGCACCTGGTCCCGACGGAAAATATCCTCCCTGACAAATACCTTACCCTCACTGGAGTGGGGGGCACTCTTTCTCGCATTCCCCAGGCTCGGGTGTCCATCGATTGGGGGGTGGGGGTTCAAGAGAAGGTTGTTGGGGTCCTGGACCAACTGCCGGTCCCAGTTTTGTTGGGGACCGACCTGGGCAAGCTTGTGTCCTATTATGAACCTGCCCCAAGCCCCTCAGACTGCCAGGAGGGAGACGGACTCTCCGCCCACACTAAGGTACTTTGCACCAAGGGGCAAGAACAGGGGGGAGGTGGGTTGAATGTGCCCAGTCCAGGGGTACCGAGTCCAATAGTACCTGTGTCACAGGTACCTGTGTTTGATATACCGATCGTTTGTGATGAAAATGTTGTTGTACCTGTCACTGTAATTCATGCATGCAGCCAGGATGTGAGTAATGCCAGTATGTGCCAGTCTGAAGGTGTACCTGTACTGGCAGTAACACGCAGCCGCGCTGCTCAGAACCTGGGCTCAGAGCAGGTGGAAGAGGTTCCGGCCTCCTCCCCCTCCTCTGACCACAGGGATGGTAGCCTTCAGCCACTAACTGCATATGCCACGGGCCAGCTGGCTGAGAGCGAGAGTGCTGCATTTGTGCAAGCACTCCAGACTGACCCTAGCCTCGAGGCACTCAGAAGGCAGGCTTCGGAGCCCCTCACGAATGAAGATACCTTCAAGGTATATTGGGAAGGTGGTAAGCTGTACAGCGAGCCTGTACAGCCCACCGAAGGTGAAACAAGTGTGGGTACCAAGTTGCTTGTGGTACCCAGTGCCTTCCGGGGGCATGTGCTGAAGTCCGCACATGACATTCCCCTGGCAGGGCACTTGGGAATCCACAAGACACTTGACCGTATCCAGGGTCATTTCTACTGGCCCAGGATGCGGATCGATGTGACCAACTATTGCCGCTCATGTACTGTTTGCCAAAAGGTAAAACGGGCTGGGAACCCCCGCAAGGCTCCCTTGTGTCAACTGCCAATCATAGGTGAGCCCTTTCACAGAGTGGCAGTCGACATAATTGGACCATTGCCCACTCCCAGCAGCAGTGGCAAAAGGTACATCCTGACGGTGGTGGATTACGCCACCCGCTATCCTGAGGCCATGGCGCTTTCCTCCCTGAGGGCGGACAAGGTAACAGACGCCTACCCCATGCCTCGCATTGATGAGCTGCTAGATACACTGGCATCAGCCAGGTACCTATCAATCATGGATCTGAGCCGGGGGTATTGGCAGATACCACTTGCACCTGACGCGAGGCAAAAGTCGGCCTTCATCACCCCTTTCGGCCTCTTCGAGTTCACGATGATGCCCTTTGGGATGAAGAACGCCCCCGCCACGTTTCAGCGGGCCGTGAACGACCTGCTAGAGGGAATGCAAGGGTTCGCTGTAGCGTATCTGGATGACATTGCGGTGTTCAGCCCCACCTGGGAAGAACACCTCAAACACCTGTCCCAGGTACTAGAGAGGCTGGCCATGGCCAATCTGACGGTTAAACCGAGTAAGTGTCAGATTGGCATGACCGAGGTGCAGTACTTAGGTCACCGGGTGGGGGGTAACACCCTGAAACCTGACACGGGAAAGGTGGACGCCATCCTGGCATGGCCTCGACCTATCACGAAAAAGCAGGTCCAGGCGTTCCTGGGGACCGCCGGCTACTATAGGAAATTTGTTCCCGCCTATAGTACACTGGCGAAGCCCCTGACCGATGCCACTAGCAAGAAGCACCCCAAGGTTGTTAGCTGGACCCCCGCTTGCGAGAATGCCTTCCAGGCCTTGAAGCAGGCCCTCGCAAGCGCCCCTGTGCTTCAGGCCCCAGACTTCAGTCGTCGGTTTGTGGTGCAAACCGATGCCTCTGACTACGGTCTCGGCGCAGTCCTCAGCCAGGTGGATGGAAAGGGGGATGGAAAGGGGGATGAACACCCTATCCTCTACCTGAGCCGGAAGCTCCTGCCCCGAGAGGTAGCCTACTCCACAACTGAAAAGGAGTGCCTGGCGATCGTGTGGGCCCTACAGAAACTGCAGTCGTATCTGTACGGCCGCTCCTTCACGATCGTCACTGATCACAATCCCCTGAGTTGGCTAAACCGTACTGCTGGAACCAACGGCAAGCTCCTACGGTGGAGCCTGTCATTGCAGCAGTACGACTTTACGATCCAACACAAAGCAGGCAGCCGACACCAAAACGCTGATGGGCTGTCGCGGTGTCAGGGGGAACCCGACCCAACAGCGCCAATAGCTGCTACGGAAGGCGTCCTGTTGACACCTCCCTGAGCAGAGCTCGGGAAGGGGGAGGTGTGACGCCGGGCGACGCCCAGTCGTCCGAGGATTCGCGGCCGATTGTCCGATCGCAACCGTGATCGGAAAACTGACATTCTTTATTTTTAAAATAGAAGTTTTTCCTTCCTGCCTTCCCCCCCCCCTTTTGCCATGAGGGCTGAATGGGCCTGCGTTAGCATATGGCTAAAGCAACCTGGTTTAGCAAGAAATCCTTTTAAGGCTCCCGGAAAAGCTCTGGTGACACTAATGTGCTAATTGGGCAGAGCTGAAATACCAACAGAGTCTATTCAACAGGGGAAGCTAGCACAGCATGAGGTCTATTGACACCTACATTCCTCCCAGTCTTGACGGCACCGACTAGACTGAGTATGGAATGCATGGTGTTGATAACTTTGTCACATTTTGCAAATACCATCCATGGGAGGAATATGAAAATTACATAATTTTGTTTCCCTAATTCTGTAGAATATGGTGATACTAGACATAGCCAGGTAACCCGAGCAGGGGCTGAGATATGAATAATGGGGTCCCCGTGCGCCCCAAATATTGCAAGTTTGATGTCCTATGAACGTGTATTCTCAGCCCAATCTGAATATGAAATCGGTTTGCATGTGCGACAAAACCCCGGCGGGATATGAAATTGGACATATTTTGTGGATGGTTGGAAGTTCCTCCCCTGAGAACTCACTGCCTGACACGCCCCTGGGCTGAGCTTGAGACTCCGCCCAGAAATGTCAGTGCTCAAAACTGATTGCATGAGGACTCCCAGCCAATTCCCCCACTTTCCATCATACCGAAAAGACTGCCACTGCTTGGGGAAATAGCAGTGGCCATCTTGCAGGCGGAGCAACGGCCATGTGGTTCGGCCATATTGCGAACTAACTGCAACAAAGGAACTTTGTCTTTTCCCGAACGGACTTTCCACAGAATCATAAGTATTCGTTCTTTTTATCCCTTTTTCTTTTATGTACTGTGTTATCACTGTCTCTCATCGTTTAATTGTTCACGATTGTCTGTATATATTAATTATTTATATTGTAACAAATAAAGGCTTTTTAAAAGGTCTTTACCTCTCAGTAAAACCTTCTATTCAGTATACACAGACGAGACCTAAACTTCCGAAGGGACGCTACTGTTTTGATAGATAGATAGGAATTGCACAGTTTTAAACCGGTTGTTTGTTTCACAGGTCTATAGCCAGTTAGCAGTTTTCTCTGGCTGATAGAAAACAGAGATGGTGGCAAATCTACCCCTGGGTTGGAGTAAAAGTGTATTTTCGTAACCTCACAGGCTCCCTACTGCGTCGTGACGCTCAAACTCCGCCAATTCTACGCAGATTGCGTCCATAGCTCTCAATCTGTGTGCTAGAATCGGATCGGACGGTTTTGCGTGTTCACGGCCAGTGGGGCTCTTGTGACACCCCCTCTCGCAATAATCCTATCAGTCAGTGCCGCCCCCGCCGCCTGAACATCCTCGTTATTGCAGGCATCAGCGCATAAGCAGTGTCAGAAGGACGCACGCTACTCGCGCTCAGTGTACTCCACATGCGGAAGTGACTAATGACGTCACTTCCGCATGTGGAGTACTCTGGGCGCGAGTAGCGTGCGTACCTTCTGTCACTGCTTACGCGCTGATGCCTGCAATAACGTGGATGTTCAAGCGGCGGGGGCGGCACTGACTGATCGGATTCATCAGCGGAGGACTGGTCGCCGCAGATCTGAGGTCTGTAACCCCCAGTCCAGCACCCAGCCCTCCAAGCAAGCCTGCACCCAGCCCCCCTAGAAAGCCGGCACCCAGTCAGCACCTAGCCCCCCCAGCAAGCCTGCACCCCAGCCCCCCCCCCCCAGCAAGCCTGCACCCAGTCAGCACCCACCCCCCAGCAAGCCTGCACCCAGTCAGCACCCAGCAAGCCTGCACCCAGTCAGCACCCAGCCCCCCCCAGCAAGCCTGCACCCAGCCCCCCCCCCCAGCAAGCCTGCACCCAGTCAGCACCCACCCCCCAGCAAGCCTGCACCCAGTCAGCACCCAGCAAGCCTGCACCCAGTCAGCACCCAGCCCCCCCAGCAAGCCTGCACCTAGCCCCCCAGCAAGCCTGCACCCAGTCAGCACCCAGCCCCCCCCAGCAAGCCTGCACCCAGTCAGCACCCAGCCCCCCCAGCAAGCCTGCACCCAGTCAACACCCAGTCCCCCCCAGCAAGCCTGCACCCAGTCAGCACCCACCCCCCAGCAAGCCTGCACCCAGTCAGCACCCAGCCCCCCCAGCAAGCCTGCACCCAGCCCCCCAGCAAGCCTGCACCCAGTCAGCACCCAGCCCCCCCAGCAAGCCTGCACCCAGCCCCACAGCAAGCCTGCACCCAGTCAGCACCCAGCCCCCAGCAAGCCTGCACCCAGTCAGCACTCAGCCCCCCAGCAAGCCTGCACCCAGTCAGCACCCAGCCCCCCAGCAAGCCTGCACCCAGTCAGCACCCAGCCCCCCAGCAAGCCTGCACCCAGTCAGCCCCACAGCAAGCCTGCACCCAGTCAGCACCCAGCCTCCCCCCAGCAAGCCTGCACCCAGCCCCCCCAGCAAGCCAGCACCCTGCGCTAGGCAGCAGTCTGCCCCCAGGCAGCACCCTACCCCAGCATGCACTATGCCTCAGGCAGCCAGCATCCTACTCTAGGCAGCTCCCTGCCACAGCCAGCTCCCTGCCGACAGCCCTCAGCAAGCACCCTGCGCCAAGCCAGCAATTAGGGGACAGCTATGGCTACCTAATATCATGGGGATACATCTTGCAAGCTAATACTAATACTGTATATGTGCACGTGGCTACTTAATTATTTTATCGGGGGAACATGGCTAGTTAATTTGTTTATGCAGGGCAAACTTGGCTACTTAATCATTTTATCTTGACGCACCTGCCTATTGTAATTTGTTTGTTTGAGACACCTGGCTGTTTCATTATTTTATTTGGTGGTGTGTAACTACTTCACTATTTTATCTCGATGATTGTGACAACTTTATTTTTATTGTGCGGCAGTGGTGCTCAAATACCCCTTTTTAAAATTCGAGTTTGGTCGAATTCGAATAGTAATTATTCGAGGTCATTCGAATATTCGAGTCGAATAATTTTTACTATTCGATTCGACCTCGGACTTCGAGCTCACTATTCGAGTCGGTATTCGAGCTAACTATTCGAGCTGACTATTCGAATTGGCCTTAAATAGCTTCCAACACTTGTTTTGAGGGTGAATGATGCAAGAAACCTCTTTTTTTCCAAGTAACAACAACTGATGAGAGACAGATTGGGGGGCGCCAGGCAGAAGAAGGATGTGACGTCACCAGGTGAGGTGCGTGCAGGTATGGCTTGTGCTATGGGCGCCATACCTGCCACCAGCCGCTGCCGCCATTGCCTGCGCCCCCCTCTCGCAATAATTCCTATCAGTCAGTGCCGCCCCCGCCGCCTGAACATCCTCGTTATTGCAGGCATCAGCGCATAAGCAGTGTCAGAAGGACGCACGCTACTCGCGCTCAGTGTACTCCACATGCGGAAGTGACTAATGACGTCACTTCCGCATGTGGAGTACTCTGGGCCGCGAGTAGCGTGCGTACCTTCTGTCACTGCTTACGCGCTGATGCCTGCAATAACGTGGATGTTCAAGCGGCGGGGGCGGCACTGACTGATCGGATTCATCAGCGGAGGACTGGTCGCCGCAGATCTGAGGTCTGTAACCCCCAGTCAGCACCCAGCCCTCCAAGCAAGCCTGCACCCAGCCCCCTAGAAAGCCGGCACCCAGTCAGCACCCAGCCCCCCACAGCAAGCCTGCACCCAGCCCCCCCCCCAGCAAGCCTGCACCCAGTCAGCACCACCCCCCAGCAAGCCTGCACCCAGTCAGCACCCAGCAAGCCTGCACCCAGTCAGCACCCAGCCCCCCCCAGCAAGCCTGCACCCAGCCCCCCCCCCCCAGCAAGCCTGCACCCAGTCAGCACCCACCCCCCAGCAAGCCTGCACCCAGTCAGCACCCAGCAAGCCTGCACCCAGTCAGCACCCAGCCCCCCCAGCAAGCCTGCACCTAGCCCCCCAGCAAGCCTGCACCCAGTCAGCACCCAGCCCCCCCAGCAAGCCTGCACCCAGTCAGCACCCAGCCCCCCCAGCAAGCCTGCACCCAGTCAACACCCAGTCCCCCCCAGCAAGCCTGCACCCAGTCAGCACCCACCCCCCAGCAAGCCTGCACCCAGTCAGCACCCAGCCCCCCCAGCAAGCCTGCACCCAGCCCCCCAGCAAGCCTGCACCAGTCAGCACCCAGCCCCCCAGCAAGCCTGCACCCAGCCCCACAGCAAGCCTGCACCCAGTCAGCACCCAGCCCCCAGCAAGCCTGCACCCAGTCAGCACTCAGCCCCCCAGCAAGCCTGCACCCAGTCAGCACCCAGCCCCCCAGCAAGCCTGCACCCAGTCAGCACCCAGCCCCCCAGCAAGCCTGCACCCAGTCAGGCCCCACAGCAAGCCTGCACCCAGTCAGCACCCAGCCCCCCCCCCCAGCAAGCCTGCACCCAGCCTCCCCCAGCAAGCCTGCACCCAGCCCCCCCAGCAAGCCAGCACCCTGCGCTAGGCAGCAGTCTGCCCCAGGCAGCACCCTACCCCAGCATGCACTATGCCTCAGGCAGCCAGCATCCTACTCTAGGCAGCTCCCTGCCACAGCCAGCTCCCTGCCGACAGCCCTCAGCAAGCACCCTGCGCCAAGCAGCAATTAGGGGACAGCTATGGCTACCTAATATCATGGGGATACATCTTGCAAGCTAATACTAATACTGTATTATGTGCACGTGGCTACTTAATTATTTTATCGGGGGAACATGGCTAGTTAATTTGTTTATGCAGGGCAAACTTGGCTACTTAATCATTTTATCTTGACGCACCTGCCTATGTAATTTGTTTGTTTGAGACACCTGGCTGTTTCATTATTTTATTTGGTGGTGTGTAACTACTTCACTATTTTATCTCGATGATTGTGACAACTTTATTTTTATTGTGCGGCAGTGGTGCTCAAATACCCCTTTTTAAAATTCGAGTTTGGTCGAATTCGAATAGTAAATTATTCGAGGTCATTCGAATATTCGAGTCGAATAATTTTTACTATTCGATTCGACCTCGGACTTCGAGCTCACTATTCGAGTCGGTTATTCGAGCTAACTATTCGAGCTGACTATTCGAATTGGCCTTAAATAGCTTCCAACACTTGTTTGAGGGTGAATGATGCAAGAAACCTCTTTTTTTCCAAGTAACAACAGCAAGTGATTATGTGGGGATGTTCCTTTAAAAAAAATGTGGAAAGAGAAGTTGTGTCCTTAATTTTGTTCAGTAGTGTTACTGTATATACTTCTTCTTCTTCTTCTTCTTCTTCTTCTTCTTCTTCTTCTTCTTCTTCTTCTTCTTCTTCTTCTTCTTCTTCTTCTTCTTCTTCTTCTTCTTCTTCTTCTTCTTCTTCTTCTTCTTCTTCTTCTTCTTCTTCTTCTTCTTCTTCTTCTTCTTCTTCTTCTTCTTCTTCTTCTTCTTCTTCTTCTTCTTCTTCTTCTTCTTCTTCTTCTTCTTCTTCTTCTTCTTCTTCTTCTTCTTCTTCTTCTTCTTCTTCTTCTTCTTCTTCTTCTTCTTCTTCTTCTTCTTCTTCTTCTTCTTCTTCTTCTTCTTCTTCTTCTTCTTCTTCTTCTTCTTCTTCTTCTTCTTCTTCTTCTTCTTCACGTATTTCTCTTTTCAATTTTTTTTAAAGAAATGCATCTATTTTTGAGCGTAACAAATAGCTGGTGGGCGCACGCATGTTGGAAGCGCCATTGTATGTGCTCCCTGGCAGTGGAAACACAAAGACAGCAGGAGGTAAATTCAGCAGCAGGAGGAGGAGGATGAGTGTGTGGCAGCAGGCAGTCAATGAGGCAGGCAGCTCGCCGTGACATAATAGCCCTGGTACCTAGCGGTGATACCAGGGCTGTAAATAAACACAACAGGAGGTCCCAGACAGCGGTCGTGCAGCCCACATTGTGTCCAATACACAACTGGGACAACACAGTTTTCAACCCGGGCACCTCAGAAAAATTAAACCTTTTTTTTTTTTTATGGTTTTTTGGTTTTGCAACCAATATAGCTATTGTTTGACGTAATAGCTGGTGGCAGAGTGGCAGCAGAAGGTAAATCATCTGTGTACCCTGGCAGTGGGAAACACAGACAGACAGCAGCAGCAGGAGGAGGAATGGAGGAGTAGGCGAGCAGCTATTGTTTGACGTAATAGCTGGTGGCAGAGTGGCAGCAGAAGGTAAATCATCTGTGTACCCTGGCAGTGGGAAACACAGACAGACAGCAGCAGCAGCAGCAGGAGGAGGTATGGAGGAGCAGTGTGAGTGTGGCAGCAGGTAGGCAGCGTGACATAATAGCCCTGGTACCTAGCGGTGATACCAGGGCTGTAAATAAACACAACAGGAGGTCCCAGACAGCGGTCGTGCAGCCCACATTGTGTCCAATACACAACTGGGACAACACAGTTTTCAACCCGGGCACCTCAGAAAAATTAAACCTTTTTTTTTTTTTTTTTATGGTTTTTTGGTTTTTGGTTTTGCAACCAATATAGCTATTGTTTGACGTAATAGCTGGTGGCAGAGTGGCAGCAGAAGGTAAATCATCTGTGTACCCTGGCAGTGGGAAACACAGACAGACAGACAGCAGCAGCAGGAGGAGGAATGGAGGAGTAGGCGAGCAGCTATTGTTTGACGTAATAGCTGGTGGCAGAGTGGCAGCAGAAGGTAAATCATCTGTGTACCCTGGCAGTGGGAAACACAGACAGACAGCAGCAGCAGCAGCAGGAGGAGGTATGGAGGAGCAGTGTGAGTGTGGCAGCAGGTAGGCAGCGTGACATAATAGCCCTGGTACCTAGCGGTGATACCAGGGCTGTAAATAAACACAACAGGAGGTCCCAGACAGCGGTCGTGCAGCCCACATTGTGTCCAATACACAACTGGGACAACACAGTTTTCAACCCGGGCACCTCAGAAAAATTAAACCTTTTTTTTTTTTTATGGTTTTTTGGTTTTTGGTTTTGCAACCAATATAGCTATTGTTTGACGTAATAGCTGGTGGCAGAGTGGCAGCAGAAGGTAAATCATCTGTGTACCCTGGCAGTGGGAAACACAGACAGACAGCAGAAGGGCAGTACACAGCAGCCCACTGTAGGTGTAAAATGTGTGGCTGCAGGCGACGTAATAGTCAAAGTGAACCAGGCTGGCTTAGTGAGCAGGAGCCAGGAGGTGGTAAAGGGTGGTAAGGCACATTAACGATGGTTCCGGCAGCCAGTTCATGTCCCCCTCTCGCCGACAACAGGGGCCAGGAACTCGCCTTCCACCCACGCCTGGTTCATCTTGAGAAACGTCAGTCTGTCCACAGACTTGTGAGACAGACGTGAGCGTTTCTCGGTGACCACGCCACCAGCTGCACTGAAGCAGCGCTCGGACAGCACGCTGGAAGGGGGGCAGGACAGCACTTCCAGGGCGTACTGCGCCAGCTCGCTCCAGATCTCCATGCGCTTGACCCAATACTCCATGGGATCAACAGGGGCATCGCTGTCAAGCCCGCTGTACGACCCCATGTAGTCAGCCACCATGCGGGTCAGGCGCTGGCTGTGACCGGAGGAGGATGCTGCTGCATGCATCTCCTCTCTAGTCACTGCTGCCGGAGCCTCTACAGTCCTGTAGAGCTCGTGGCTGAGAGACAGCAGGTCTGTGGGGCGCTTGCTGCTGCTGGATGCAGGCACCTGCTGCTGCCTCTGTGCTGGCTGCTGGACAGTGGGGGTGGAAGGCTGGGGGAAGGCTTCCTCCAAGCGCTCAACAAGGGCCTGCTGCAAGCTCCTTATTTGTTGCGCTGGGTCTCCTCCTGCAGGCGGCAGGAACTGGCTCAACTTCCCCTTGAGGCGTGGGTCCAACATCATGCTGATCCAGATGTCCTCCCTCTGCTTCATCTGGATCACCCTGGGGTCCCTGCGCAGGCACGTCAGCATGTGCGCTGCCATTGGGAAGAGGCGGGCCACGTCTGCTGGCACATCGACGTCAGTGCTGTCCTCATCCTCCTCCTCTGCCGCCTCATCCTCTCTCCACCCCCGCACCAACTCAGCTGCGCTGTGCTGATCCCCCTCATCAGCAGCCAGGTCAGGGACCTCCACCAAGTCCTCCTCCTCCTCCCCCTCAGAGGTGGACTGCGCAGCTGGTTGCCGCTCCTGCTGGTCCAAGGCTGCCGCTCCCTGTTCCAGCAAAGCATCGAGGGCCCTGTTCAGCAGAGAAACCAGGGGCACCCACTCGCAGACCATAGCATGGTCCCTGCTCACCATGTTTGTGGCCTGCAGGAAGGGAGCCAGCACTAAGCACACCTGCTGCATGTGCCTCCAGTCATCATCGGGGACGATGGACGGGAAGTTGCTGGTCTTGTCCCTTCTCAGAGCTGCGGAAACAGTGGCCAGGGCAAGGTACTGTTTGACAGCGTGCCTCTGTTCAACCAGACGCTCCAACATCGCCAGGGTGGAGTTCCAGCGAGTCGGAACGTCAAGGATCAGCCGATGGCGTGGCAGATCCAGCTCCTTTTGCACGTCTTCCAGGCTCGCACAGGCTGCAGCCGAGCGCCGGAAGTGACGCACAACATTCCTTGCCGTTTCCAGCAGTTCGCCCATCCCCTGGTAGGTGCGCAGGAACTTCTGCACCACCAGGTTCAGCACGTGGGCAAGACAGGGGATGTGGGTCAGGTTTCCCCTGTGTATTGCGGCAACCAGATTGGCCCCATTGTCGGCCACCACCTCTCCGACTCTGAGGCCTCTGGGGGTCAGCCAAATCCTCTCCTGCTCCTGGAGTTTGGCCAACACATGGGTTGCCGTCAGCTTGGTCTTCCCAAGGCTGACCAAGTGCAGCAGCGCTTGGCAGTGGCGGGCCTTCACGCTGCTGCTGAGGCGGGGGGTTTGGCCAGGTGTGCCGGAGGATGGCAGAGGATCGGAGGAACCTGCTGCAGTTCCCCTGAGCCTGCGGGGTGGCACCACCCACTGTGTTGCTGCTGCTGCTGTGCCCGCTGCTGCTCTCCCATCCTCACCCCCTTCCACCAAGCTGACCCAGTGGACAGTGAAGGACAGGTAGCGGCCTGTCCCGAAGCGGCTGCTCCAGGAGTCCATGGTGACGTGGACCCTTTCACCAACCGCGTGCTCCAGCCCTCGCTCCACATTGGCCATCACAAAGCGGTGCAGTGCAGGAATGGCCTTGCGGGAGAAAAAGTGTCTGCTGGGGAGCTGCCAGTCTGGGGCTGCGCAAGCAAGCAGCGCACGAATGTCGCTCCCCTCCTGCACGAGCGTGTACGGCAGGAGTTGGGAGCACATGGCCCGTGCCAGCAAGCCGTTCAGCTGCCGCACGCGACGGCTGCTGGGAGGCAGAGCCCTAACCACCCCCTGGAAGGACTCGCTCAAAAGGCTCTGGCGTGGCCTTTTGCTGACACGGGAATCAGCAGACACAGCGGAGGAGGCCACTGAGGACTGGCTGCCAGAACAGGCCTCAGTGTCGGCGGCAGGAGTTGCAGAGGGGGGAGGAGCAGTGCGTTTCCGCACTCCTGCTGGTGCTGCTGGAGGAGCAGGAGGGCGGGTGGCTGCTGTTGCTGCTGCTGAAGGCTGTGCAGTGATGGGTGTGGTGCCACTGCCAGCACCAGATGCCTTCAGCCTCTGGAACTCCTCATGCTGGTGGAAATGTTTAGCCGCAAGGTGGTTGATGAGCGAGCTGGTGCAGAACTTTAAGGGGTCTGCACCTCTGCTCAACTTCCGCTGACAGTGGTTGCAAGTGGCGTACTTGCTGTACACAGTGGGCATGGTGAAATATCGCCAGATTGGTGACTTAAACATCCCCCTACGGCATGGAAGCGCTGCTGCCTGTCTCCCTGTGGTGGTTGGGGGGGGGGGCTTGGGTGCGGCTGGTGGTGGTACTGGCTGATGCTGCTGCTGCTGAGCCTGAGACACCAGCAGGGTGTGGGACGCTGCCAATGCTTGCAATGATGCGCCTCCTTGCAAGGCCCACAAGCGCATCCTCCTCCTCCTCCTCAGAGCTGCTGAGGACGACATCCCCTGGAGGTGGTGGCACCCAGTCTCTGTCTGTCACCGGGTCATCATCATCCTCCCCCTCCTGAAACATGTCCTGCTGGGATGAGGACCCCCCAAACTCCTCTCCTGATGCATGGATGGGCTGCTTGACTGTCGCCACAGTCTTGCTGTCCAATCCCTCATCCCCCAAAGTGCCCATCAGCATCTCCTCCTCAAGATCGCCAACAACAGCAGACAATTTACTCATGATGCCTGGGGTCAAAAGACTGCTGAATGACAGGTCGGCGAGTGACGGTGAACTGGCCTCCTCCCCAGACCCTGCTGGGCGGCTGCTGCGAACAGGGGTGGTGGTGGTGGTGGTGGTGAGGGTGGAGGCCTCGGATGCAGAGCTGATGGCGGGCTGCTCATCCTCCGTCATGAGTTGCACCACAGTGTCTGCATCCTTTTCCTCAATGGGACGTTTCCGACCCGGCTGGAGGAAAATGGGAGCAGGTGCTACACGCTGCTGCTGCTGTGTCTCTGCAGCGTGAGTTGCAGATGCTCCTGCTGGGCGGCGCCCAAGGCGTCCACGGCCAGTGGCTATGGGAGGAATGTTAGCCACTGACGCTGCTGCTGCTGCTGCGGAACTGTGCATGGTGGTGCGCCCGCGGCCGCGGCTTGCCACAATGCTGCTCCCTCTCCTCCTGATTCCCTTGCTGCCCTTCCCCTTGCCCAAACCGCGCTGGCTGCCACTTCCAGACATCTTCAATGTTTTGGGCGTATAGACAAAAGTTTTTTAAAAGGGCGGGTGAAAAGTGGGGTACTTTAATGGAGTGGGTTGGTTGGTGAGGTGACTGAGTGAGTGTCCCCTAGTACAGTAAGTAAGTAGTAACAGTCAGGAAGTACAACTAGCAGTTACAATAATCAGTAGTAATCACAAGTAAATTTAGTGTGTGTACACTCAGACAGTGAGTGACCGCACGCAGGAGCTAGTAGCCTATGAACACAGTGACTGAGTGTCCTAGACTCCTAGTACAGTAAGAGTAAGTAGTAACAGTAAGTAGAACTAACTAATTACAATAATCAATCAGCGATCAGAAGGAAATGGAGTGTGGGTGGTGTGTGTACACTCAGACAGTGAGTGCCCGCACGCAGGAGCTAGTAGCCTATGAACACAGTGACTGAGTGTCCTAGACTCCTAGTACAGTAAGAGTAAGTAGTAACAGTAAGTAGAACTAACTAATTACAATAATCAATCAGCGATCAGAAGGAAATGGAGTGTGGGTGGTGTGTGTACACTCAGACAGTGAGTGACCGCACGCAGGAGCTAGTAGCCTATGAACACACAGTGACTGAGTGTCCTAGACTCCTAGTACAGTAAGAGTAAGTAGTAACAGTAAGTAGAACTAACTAATTACAATAATCAATCAGCGATCAGAAGGAAATGGAGTGTGGGTGGTGTGTGTACACTCAGACAGTGAGTGACCGCACGCAGGAGCTAGTAGCCTATGAACACAGTGACTGTCTGACTGAGTGTCCTAGACTCCTAGTACAGTAAGAGTAAGTAGTAACAGTAAGTACAACTAACTAACAATAATCTATCAGTAATCAGAAGGAAATAGAGTGTGTGTACACACAGACAGTGAGTGAGTGCACACACGCAGGAGCTAGCTAGTAGCCTATAAACAGTGACAGTCAGTGAGTGTCCTACTCCTAGTACAGTATAACTACAATACTATTAGTAAAGGACAGCAGAAATACTGGTATAGATGAGAGAAATAAACAGAGGACAGCTGCCCACAGAGGCAAGGCCCCCCTGAGGCCTAAACCTGTAAGCTTGCAGCCGCTGCCTGTCTCTAATGTAACACACAAGCTACTAACTAAAATACAATGTCTATCTAACTAACAACAATATAGGTGTATATGGCAGGTGTAGGTGAGCAAAAACGCTAGGTAAATGATCACAATAGAGCACTTGCTAAGCCAAAGCACAAAGGAGCAACTCTCTCTCTGTACAAGTCTCAGGCAAGCATGGAGAAACGGAACATGGCGGCCGCTATTTATAGGGTAGGGGCTGGCCAGGGTCCCCCTCTGTGATTGGCTGCCGTCAGAGGGCCTGGGAGCCCTCTGATTGGCTCTAAGGACATCAATCTGGGCTATGACGCTATTCGAGCTCGGTACCGAGCTCGAATAGCGCCGTTTGCTCGAATAGCTCGAATAGTGAATGGGCTATTCGAGTGTACTCGGATAGCCCATTCGAATAGCTACAGCTATTCGGAGCTCGAATACCGAGCTCGGATAGCTGAAAAAGAGCTCGAATATTCGAGCTACTCGAATATTCGAGCTCTGCTGAGCACCACTATTGTGCGGCACATGTCTACTTCTTTTATCTGGAGGCATGGAAGTATTTGATCATTTTACCTGGAGGCATGGAAGTATTTGATTATTTTATCTGGAGGCAGGGAACTTATTAATTATTTTATCTGGAAGTGGGATTGCAACATGTACTGGGAGGGGGGTTGTGGGGTCAGGCCAGTGGGGGGGGGGGGGCATATTTTTTGACTCTCAAACTGGGTGAAATTTAGCCTAGAAACTGCCCTGCTCAGCGGTGTGGAAATTTTTTAATGTGTGTGCCTCAGATCGGACCAAAGCCATCTGTTCGCTCTGCCAACAAAAATTGAGCCGTGGAAAGGCCAACACTCACGTAGGGACAAGTGCCTTACGAAGGCACCTGGAGAAAAGGCACAAACAGCAATGGGATGGCCACCTGAGCAAAAGCAGCAGCAGCACACAAAAGAAGTCACCCTCCTTCTCCTCTTCCTCCTTCAGGTGCATCATCTGCTTCTGCAGCTTTCTCCCTTGCACCTTCACAGGCACCCTCCTCCACTCTGCCTCTGCCCTTGAGCGGTTCCTGCTCCTCTGCCCACAGCAGCAGTCAGGTGTCCGTGAAGGAAATGTTTGAGCGGAAGAACCCAATTTCGGCCAGTCACCCCCTTGCCCGGCGTCTGACAGCTGGTGTGGCGGAACTGTTAGCTCGGCAGCTATTACCATACCAGCTGGTGGACTCTGAGGCCTTCCGTAAATTTGTGGCCATCAGAACACCGCAGTGGAAGATGCCAGGCCGCACTTATTTTTCGAGAAAGGCCATACCCCAACTGCACCGTGAAGTTGAGAGGCAAGTGGTGTCATCTCTTGCGAAGAGCGTTGGGTCAAGGGTACACCTGACCACGGATGCCTGGTCTGCCAAGCACGGGCAGGGCCTCTACATTACATACACAGCCCATTGGGTGAACCTGGTGGTGAACGATCGCAAGCAGGGCGCAGCGGACCAAATTGTGACACCTCCACGGCTTGCAGGCAGGCCTCCTGCCACCTCCTCTCCTCCTGCTACATGCTCTTCGCTGTCCTTCTCCTCCTTGGCTGAGTGGCAGTTCTCCTCTCCAGCTACACAGCCCCAGCTCCGCAGGGCCTATGCTGCATGCCAAGTACGACGCTGTCACGCCATCTTAGACATGTCTTGTCTCAAAGCGGAGAGTCACACTGGAGCAGCTCTCCTGGCTGCTCTTAAGAAACAGGTGGATGAGTGGTTGACCCCGCACCACCTGGAGATAGGCAACGTGGTGTGCGACAACGGCAGCAATCTGCTTGCCGCTTTGCATATGGGGAAGCTGACACACATACCCTGCATGGCACATGTCATGAATCTAGTTGTTCAAAGATTTGTGGCAAAGTACTCTGGCTTAGCGGATGTCCTGAAGCAGGCCAGAAAGTTCTGTGGGCATTTGAGGCGGTCTTACACAGCCATGGCACGATTTGCAGAAATTCAGCGGAAAAACATGCCGGTGAGACGCCTCATTTGCGATAGCCCGACTCGCTGGAATTCGACCCTGCTCATGTTCTCCCGCCTGCTAGAACAGAAGAAAGCCGTCACCCACTACCTCTACAACTACAGTAGAATGAAACAGTCTGGGAAGATGGGGATGTTCTGGCCCGACAACTGGACACTGATGAAAAATGCATGCAGGCTCATGCGGCCGTTTGAGGAGGTGACCAACCTGGTGAGCCGCAGTGAGGGCACCATCAGCGACTTAATTCCCTACGCTTACTTTTTGGAGCGTGCTGTGCGTAGAGTGGCGGATGAAGCTGTGAATGAGCGTGACCAGGAACCGTTATGGCAGGAACAGGCATGGGACCAATTTTCATCAGACCCAGCTGTTTCCTCAACACCTGCGGCAGCACAGAGGGGGGAGGAGGAGGAAGAAGAGAAGTCGTGTGCAGAAGACGAGTCAGACTCAGAGGATGATGAGCAAGGTGTTTCTTTGGGGGAGGAGGAGGGGACGGCGGCAGAAGAACACCCGCAGCAGGCGCCGCAGGGGGCTTGTGCTGCTCAACCTTCCCGTGGTATTGTTCGCGGCTGGGAGGAGGAGGTTGACTTATGTGACGTCACTGAGGAAGAGCAAGAGGAGATGGAGGGTACTGGATCCGACTTTGTGCAGATGTCATCTTTTATGCTGTCCTGCCTGTTGAGGGACCCCCGTATAAAAAACCTCAAGGGGAATGAGCTGTACTGGGTGGCCACACTACTAGACCCTCGGTACAGGCACAAAGTGGCGGACCTGTTACCAACTCACCGGAAGGTGGAAAGGATGCAGCACATGCAGAACCAGCTGTCAACTATGCTTTACAATGCCTTTAAGGGTGATGTGACAGCACAACGCCAGCAAGGTACCACTGCCACTAATCCTCCTCCCGTGTCCACGCAGTCAAAGACAGGACGCTCCAGCGATCTCATGGTGATGTCGGACATGCGGACGTTCTTTAGTCCAACGCCTCGCCGTAGCCCTTCCGGATCCACCCTCCACCAACGCCTGGAACGGAATGTAGCCGACTACCTGGCCTTAAGTGTGGATGTAGACACTGCTGTGAACAGCGATGAGGAACCCTTGAACTACTGGGTGCGCAGGCTTGACCTGTGGCCAGAGCTGTCCCAATTTGCCATCCAACTTCTCTCCTGCCCTGCCGCAAGCGTCCTGTCAGAAAGGACCTTCAGCGCAGCTGGAGGCATTGTCACAGAGAAGAGAAGTCGCCTAAATCACAAAAGTGTTAAGTACCTCACCTTTATCAAAATGAATGAGGCATGGATCCCGGAGGGCTGCTGCCCGCCCCAAGACTAAGTCAGTCCCCGCACACACAGCATCTCTGCCTGCACGCCGTGTGACTGGCTGCCTGGGCTGCCCCAAGAAGACTAAGTCGCTCCCAGTCCCTCCACACAGCATGTCTGCCTGCAGGCCGCTTGACTACCTTCTCCGCCACCACCAACAGGGTCCGGGACTCCAGGCGGATTGCTGAATTTAATCTTTCTGGTGCTGTAATAATCTTTCTGGTGCGTGTACATAACTGCCTAATTTTTCTGGCTGCACTGCGGGCAGCTGCAACAACAAAAGAAAAGGCATGTACATGCGCCCATTCCCCTTCGTGATCATTACCTTGCCGTGGTGAAGGGGCTTGCGTATCACAATGAAGCAATGACCGGCGCCTAGATGAGTGTCTCGGGGGGCACACAAAAGATAATAAGGTCGTTGCTTCATTGTGGTCAGACCAAATTTGATCAGCTGGACAGTCACTGTTCTGTCATTCAGCTACATCAGCCAGGCGACCATATGGGCTGTAAAGCCACCAAAACCTGCACTCTCGCCATGGTGCGCACCAGTCCAGCACGGCCATCACTACACAAACAGCTGTTTGCGGTGCGTTACACGGTGAGTTTGGTGTGTCAGTGTGAAGCAGTACCTTAATTACACTACCTGATTGATGTATACACATGCAAGATGTTTTAAAGCACTTAAGGCCTGTCATTTAGCATTCAATGCGATTTCTGCCCTTAAAACGCTTTGCGTCAAATCCAGATTTTTCCCCGGGACTTTTGGCATGTATCCCACTCCGCCATGCCCCCCTCCAGGTGTTAGACCCCTTGAAACATCTTTTCCATCAGTTTTGTGGCCAGCATAATTATTTTTTTTTTCAAAGTTCACATCCCCATTGAAGTCTATTGCGGTTCGCGAACTTTAACGCGAACTGAACGTTACGCGAAAGTTCGCGAACCTAAAATCGGAGGTTCGGCCCATCTCTAGTAGGGGGTGGTCCACTGTGTTAAAAGCGGAAGAGAGGTCTAGGAGGATAAGAATAGAGTAGAAGCCTTTAGATTTTGCAGTCGCCAGGTAGTTTGTTACTTTAAGTAGGGTAGTTTCGGTTGAGTGGCTGGGGCGGAATCCAGATTGGAGGTCATCAAACAGAATTAGCTTGTGGTTTCCCGCTTTCCTCCCAAATACAGATTCCCTGGCTTGTAGTGGTTCTCCCCTCCCTCCCCAATAAAGCTTTCCTGTTGTGTAGTGGTCCTCCCACACCTCACCCAATAAAACTACTCTGGTGGACTAGAGGTTTTATCCGACCCTCCCCAATAAAGCTTTCCTGGTGGTCTAGAGGTTTCCCCCATCCCTCCCCCCTTAATAAAGCTTCTCTGGTAGTGTAATTGTTTCCCTCTTCCCTCGCCAATAAAACTTCCCTGGTGATCTAGTGGTCCACCCCAATAAAGCTCCCCTGGTGGTGTAGTGGTTTCTCCCCTCCCTTCCCTGCAATAAAGTTTCCTTAGTGGCCTAGTAGTTTCCCCCGCTCCCTTCCCTGGTGGTTAGTGGCCTGTCCTGTGCCACGTCCTGTGCTCCTCCCACTGACATTATGTAGAGTATGCTTGTGTGGAAGCCATACTGTTATCTCACCTGCTCTGCCAGAGTCCAGCGATGTCTGACACCTCTTTGTGTGTCTACCCTCCCTCCCCAAATAAATTGTAACTACTGCTTGGCTGTAGTTGAGCGACGTGTCTGTATGGGCAGAGCATACAAACCCGATCCAGATAGTGTCCTGTCCATGAATTGGGCCTGGGAGTTTAGTGCTGCAAGGCAAGAGTGGAAGCTGCTATGTCACTAACTGCCAATTATTTCTACAAATCTGGACCAGCTCACATAGTAATGACAGGAAGATGCATAGACTCCAAAGATTGAGAAAGACACAAAATGGACAAGCCAGGAGCCAGTAGTGTAGTGTGCAATATATGTAGGGAAAAAAGAGCAGATTAAGGAGAAAAGAGCTACTCACACTTTTCTGATTGCAAAACAATGCAACCACCAATAAGACTTGTGAGGGATTAACCCCCACCATGCTCCTGTGGAACCTTAACAGGGGAACTATACTAAAAGAAAAACCCCTCCAGATGTTCTCAACTCTTTTTCACCTTGGCAACTTGGCACTGTTGTTGTGGGTTAAATGAATCTGAGGAAGAAGGTAAATGCTGCAAAATGCGTTGTGTAAACTCTCTATTTGTGCAATAAACCTTTTGATGATTACTGAGCTGTGTTGGTTATTTTATCTGCAGGAGAGGTTCGTTTACTACTATCTTTCCTTGTTAATCTAGATTTTATACATTTTTATATTTCATATCTTTGGGCACCCCCACCCACCGACAATAGCAAAGTGATGTGTAATATTTTTGCAAAACCCTCAAACTGTTCATACACTTTAACCAACTTGACAGATCCCCTCAAAATGTGTTTTTTTTCTGCATTTTTCAATTAATCCAAATCAAAATGTTGGGGCTTTAAAATGCAGGAGTAAACTTGTTATATATCTAAATGAAATGAGAGAATCGCTTTTCTATCAAATGAACAAAATGGAAAAGCAAGAACAAAGAGCGCTAGAAGATTATTGCCTACATTTGCGCACTCTGCCATTACGCACTTTGCACTTAGTGCTTTGCTTGCTGGACCGTTTATTAAATAAATCAGGTTGTATTTTAATCTGCAATTCATATTATTGCTCTGAGTTTGGAAAGTGCCAGACATTATAATTACACACATTTTTTGAAGAGGATACAAATATCAGTCTGAAATGAGAATATAAACAGCTCCAAACACTGTAGTGCTGTTAGTAACTGTGAATTTTTTATGCTCATATTATTTGTTTTTCCCGCCTGAGCTCATCATTCTCGCAGCAACTTCTGCATATTCAAGTTCGCTATTAACCCCTCATGGAAGAAATGTTTCTAGCTTTATTCCTTTTTTAAAAAAACCTGAAACTGGAGAAGATAATCAATCTTCAGAGCCCCTTTCCACTGATTGTGCTCCAAACTAATTTTCCTGCACTAAGGAAATCTCAGGGACACCATGATTACCAATGCAATTGTGGTGCCACGTTCCCACTGTGGCAATCGGACACAATTTTAACTTAAAGGACACTTGAACTGAGAGGGATATGGAGGCAGCCATATTTATATCCTTTTAAAGGACTCATGAGGCGATGCTTCTAATCTATCTTTTACTCACCTGGGGCTTCTTTCAGCCACTATCAGCCATGTAAGTCCCTCGCCACAGCTCTGGACCTCCTCGATGTACCGCTGGCCGCCCATAGGGTTATCTGGCATGCACTGTGCCTGCGTAGTAATAGTGCGCAGAAAAGGACCTGCTGGCGGGTTGCTGCACTTTACAGGTGGTCAGCGGGACACCAAGGAGGACCGGAGCTGCGGCAAGGGACTGACATGGCTGCTAGGGGCTGGAAGAAGACCCAGGTGAGTAAAAAATAGATTAGTAGCATCGCCTCATGAGTCCTTTAACTACCTAAAGACCGCCCCACGCCAGCGGGCGTGGACAGGGCGGCAGCCCCAGGACCGCCTAATGCTAATTGGTGTCAAGTCCTTGGGCTCTGATTTGCATGAGATTGCGCACATCTCCTACTCGGGGGGGGCAGAGCCCCTCTTCAGTCTCCGAGGAGCAATCGCCCCTCAGGAGACTGTTAGACAGCGTGATCGCTGTCTATTTACATGTACAGCGCTGCGGTCGGCAGCAGCGCTGTACTGGGGACAGCCGTGTGACATGGCTGTCCCCTCCTGAGGCTGGGGAGTGATTGGCTGTCATAGGCTGAAGCCTATGACAGCTGATCACCCTGATTGGCTGGCGGAGGGAGGGAGGGAGCAGGGGAGGATAAATAAAAACAATAGCAAAATGTATTAAAAAATAAAAAAATAAAGTAAACAACTGTGGAGCGATCAGCCCCCACCAAGAGAGCTCTGTTGGTGAGGGGAAAAGGGGGGGATCACTCGTGTGCTGTGTTGTGCGGCCCTGCAGCTTGGCCTTAAAGCTGCAGTGGCCAATTTGGCAATAATGAGCCTGGTCTTTAGGGGGGTTTAACACTGCAGTCCTCGAGTGGTTAAACAATACCAGTTGTCTGGCGTTCCTGCTGATCTCTGGCTGTAGTAGTGTCTGGATTACACACCTGAAACAATATAGTCAGACTTCAGTCAGAAACATTTGACCTGCATGCTTGTTGAAGGTTTATGGCTAAAAGTTTTAAAGGCAGAGAAACAGAAAGACAGTCGTGCAACTGTTTGAAGGACAACTGAAGGGAGAGTGATGTGAAAGTTGCCATATGTATTTCCTTTTAAGCAATACCAGTTACCTGGCAGCCCTGCTGATCCTCTGCCTCTTACTTTTAGCCATAGATCCTGAACAAGCATGCAATAGATCAGGTGCTTATGACATTCTTGTCAGATCTGATGCATGCTTGTTTCTGGTGTCATCCAGACACTGCTGCAGCCAAATAGTTCAGCAGGGCTGCCAGGCAACCGGTATTGTTAAAAAACAGTGGCGTAGCTAAGGAGCTGTGGGCCCCGATGCAAGTTTTACAATGGGGCCCCCCAAGCACTCTATACATAACAATTTTGACGGCCCTCCAAAATCTGCCAATGGCAACTACAGTGTCAGAGGTGCAAGAAGGGGATGGGGAACAGTTTGTTAATGATTACCACTATTCAAAGTATCTACAGAAGTCATTATTATGAGCATAGGACCAATAGAGAGCTAATTCTGTAGTTAAGGGAGGGCCCTACGGGGCCCCTCTGGCCCAAGGGCCCCGATGCGGTTGCTACCTCTGCACCCCCTATTGCTACGCCCCTGTTAAAAAAGACATAAATATGGCAGCCTCCATATTCCTCTCACTTCAGTTGTCCTTTAAAGCAAGTCTGAAGCTGGAAAAAAACAGATACTTACCTATGGAAAGATAAGGCTCTGGGTCCCATAGAGCATGTTCCTCTTATGGTGCCCTCGTTCCAGCACTGCCAACCCCGTTTCAATCTTCCGCCACGTGAGGCTTCAGTAAGCTGAGTGCTCCTGAAAATGGGTGGCTCCGTGCTGCGCAGGTGCGAGTGCGTGGTTGCACTTGTGCAATACGGAGCCGCCTGTCTTCGGGAGCACTCGGGTTCCTAAAGCCTTCCACAGCCGCACAGAGCAGTATTCGACCCATTTGTCAAATACTGCTAACAAGGGTTACGGCAGGTGGAACGCGAGTCCATCCTTCATATCAGGTGTTTAGTGGCTACACTTGTTATGGGTGTGAAGATTATGATATCCACATTTGTTTTATGACCCTCCAAGGCTGTGAGGGTCACTAGGGGTAGGCAAGGGAATGGATGTGAACATTGGGGTCGTGGGGGGGGGGGGGGGGGATGTCATCAATGTTTTGCAGTGGTTATTTCATCCCTGCACTGAAAAGATAATTTTTGGATGTACTGACACTTTAAATTATAACAGCATTTCCTTATAATTCAAAACCCACTCAGTAACTGCGCTAACTCAAAAATTATGTAGAACCAACATTGATTTTTATGATAATAAATTCATATAGTCACCTCTCCACTCACCCAAAGAACGCACATCATCAACCCACGCAGCCCTGCTATGGGCGCTGCAGTTCCCCAGCGGCACAGCGGCCTCGCTATCCTCGGCATCAGACAGCTTGGATCTCTCGAGGGAGCCTACGCTGTACTGAACGATCACATGAAAATACAAAATCACAGACCAGCTGCAGGGAGGAGTGCGGGGGACAGGAGTTTTACTGTGGGTCAGAGCTTTGTGGCCAGATATACCTTGCAAATGTTTCCCATAGGAGGACATAGCTACAGATCTAACTACATCATCTAGCAATAGACTACACAGGTTTTGAGAAAACATATTGTGAAGTCATTTGGATAAAATGGATTTGTTAGTGACAAGATTTGTTAAAAAAGGACCCTGGCACAAAATGTTAAAGGGAACCCGAGGTGAGAGACATATGGGGGCTGCCATATTTATTTCCTTTTAAACAATGCACATTGCCTAGCTGTCCTGCTGGTCCTCTGCCTCTGATACTTTTAGCCATAGACCCTGAACAAGCATGCAGATCAGATGTTTCTAATGAACAGAAAGATAAGCCAGACTGCCAGAAAACTGGTGTTGTTTATTATGATTATTATTATTTAGTATACAGTGGCTGGATAGTGTTTAACCACTTCAGGACCGGCCGCCTAACCCCCCTTAAAGACCAGGGCATTTTGCGGTGGAGGGGGGTGCGCGCGTTTGGGGGGGTCGGGCGGCCGGATCCCCTCTGTGGCTGGCTGGGCAGTGTCCCCCCCCCCCCCCCCATGGTGGCAAGTGTCCCCCTGTAGCTGGCAGCCATCACTTACCTTCCAGGCTCCAGCGATGAGCCGCAGAAGCCACCTCTTCTCCGGCCGGCATCTCCGCTCCAAATGACGCTCAGGTCGGGTCGCGGCTTGATGACATCATCAAGCCGGGACCCGGCGCTGATGTCAGACGGAGCAGAGATGCTGGCCAGAGCAGAGGGGGGCGCCGATCATCGCTGGAACGGTAGGAAGGTGAGTTGATCCTCTTCTTTTCCCCCCTGCCGCCGCCGCCGCCGCTGTCAGAGTGATCACTACGATCCGACGGCAATCGTAGTGATCATGTGATCAGCAGCTATACGCGATGGCTGCTGATCACTAGGGGAAGATGCCAGCTGTCATATGACAGCTTAATCTCCCCCTCCGGGTGCGCACGATCGCGTTAGGAGTGGTGGTTTAGTGCGGACTTGAATGAACGTCCGGTCAGAAGGGTACCACCACCTGCCGGACGTTGATTCAACCTGCGGCGGTCCCCAATTGGTTAAGGACTCTGCCTCTGACAGGAGACCTGGGTTAAAATCTTGGCTCCTCCTGTTCAGTAATGACCGGTTCACACTTGAGCAGAAGAAGAATGGAAACCATAAGCGCATCCGCAAGGCAGATGCGTACCGTCCGTTCTGCATTCGCATGCAACCAATCCGCGTCAGAACGTCAGCTCCTGAGTTGATCACATCCGCATCGACGCTCACCTGTCTGGCCGCTCGCTCGGTTCCTTCAATAGCCCGGAGGCTAACAGAAGTATGGGGCTCTCCATAGGCTGCAGCAGGCTACTTCTCCCTAGCAACAGGGAGAATTTTCATTGGTCCAACATGAACCAATGAGAATTCTCCCTGTTGCTAAGGATTCACATTGATCTTTTGCAGGCCAATGCAGATCCCCCGTCTACCAGGCTGTTTAGAAGGGACCAAGCGATGGTGATGGGCAGCGGGGCACATGAGTATGACGTGACTGCGGATGCAATGCAAATGCGGCAACTCGCCTAGTGAGAACGGACTCATTTTCCAATTCCAGTCCGGGAAAATGTGCCAAGTTGGGTCTCTGCATTCCGTCTCATCTTCTGCGGCACAGGGATCTGTGTAGGATCCATGTTTTGTAACAAGTAGAAGTTGATCCTATTTTTAACACAGTATCCACTTCCTGCGTTTAAGCGGAGCTTTAAAAACACACGTATACATTTTTAAAGCAAGTGTGAACCGGCCCTAAACCAGCACCTTTTCAGTAGGTGACCTTGGGCAAGACTCCCTAACACGGCTACTGCCTACAGAGTGCATCCCAGTGACTACAGCTCTGGCGTTTTGAGACTGCCAGGAGCAAAGTGCGATATAAATGTTTTGTCTTTTGTCTAGTTTTTATACAGAGGTGACAGCTTCCGCAGAGCTGTACAGAGTATAGTAACTGTCCCTCAGAGGGGCTCACAATCTAATTCCTACTATAATCATATGTCCATGTATGTATCTAGTAGTGTATGTATTGTAGTATAGGGACAATTTAGGGGGAAGCCAATTAACATATCTGTATGTTTCTGTGTGTCTGGATACGTCCTTAATAAACATTCCGATTCATCGATTTTGGAGACAATGGTGCGGACCTTCCTTTCTTATCCATGTTTTTAAGAAGCGTTAGGAAGCTGGAGTGCCCGGAGGAAATCCACACAGGTGCAGGTAGAACATGCAAACCCTGTGCAGAAAGTGCCCTAACTGGGATTCAAACTGGGGACCCAGCACTGGCGAGAGTACTAACCACTACGCCAACATATTGATTAAGAAGGAGATAAATATGGTAACCTCCATATGTCTCTCACCTCAGGTTCCTTTAATGTTAAACTCTTGGAATAAGGATCCATGAAATAAACATTTCTGATGTTGAGTGAGCACTTCAAACCACCCATTAAAAAAGTGTGTATGGCTCCATTAGCAATTGATCAGTGAACCTGTGTATCATTCAGTATTGGTGAGTGGCCAGGCTGCGGCTGCCATTTACTATGCCGTGTGCTGGCCCGGCCCCAACTAGCCCCCTAACTAGAACCTGGTACCCAATCTGCTCATACAATAGTATTCAATATCTGTTGACTCACATACTTCATGAAAGTGGGTAACTGAAAGTGGCTATTTACTTAATTCACCACAAATGGATGCACACTGGCAAAATCCTCCTGCCATGTGACTGCCGACTAGAAACGTTAGGATGCTAAGACCCCTTTTGATGTTGACATGGGAGGTTATGGCCTCTGTTACACAAACAGCTGAAGGTGGTGGATTGAAGACAAGCAGTGGACAGGTGTGGTGGCCCGGCGTCTCCCCCATGTAGTTTAATCTGAGCATAGTGGTTGCTCAGATGCGACATGAGGATTCGTTGCCACTGGATAACACAACTATGTGTCAAGCGTGACACGCTGATGTGTTATCAAACATTGCCAGTCGGCTGCATGTAACTGCAGCTGAGTAGCGCTTGTGGTCGACAAACGAGCAATTCAGCCATCTGTGGAAAAGAGGCCTAAAGGGAGTGAATACTTAGCCTGTTAGCGGCTCCTGGGCACCAGCCAAATGCTTGATAGCACTCGGCACTGGCGTTCTAAAGGCAAGCCCTTCTATGGAGTCACATCTGAGAATGGCTGATCTCAGATAAGATGTTGCATTTTTTGCCGCCAGGTAACACCACAACGGGTCAAACACCTAATTTCAGACGTAAGGTGCTCGTGGCCAGCAGCCTGAACTGCCCAACATGCACGTAATTCATCCTCCCTCCCACATGAAAGGGGTGTCCAATTCCAAGATGATGCAGATTTCATGCACAGAATGAAAATAGACCAAACAAATGACACAGCTGGTATATTTGATTGGTCCATTTCAAAACTTCAGAAATAAGCCTAAAATTAGCATCAACTTATAATTATTGGCTTCTCATTGACCATCGCTGTTGGAGGAGACACTGGCTTCCTTCATCCAAAATGCATTATAGCATTAGGTAATGCTTATACGCAACTTCACTATGGAGATTACCACAGTGAAAAGTTAAATTAAATGCGGTAAATTACGGATTTTTGCAGTAAATACGTTAATTTATGCCCATTCACAAAGTCTTCCACGTTCGGCAACACAAGAAAAAAGTCAGATACTTAAAACATGCTCTGACCTGACGATTAGGGATGAACAATGAGATGCAAATAGTTCTGAGTTTAGGCAAATGTATGTAAATTATGCAAATATATTCAGCTTGAAAACAGACCAATCAAGTCCCACCCAGGTTTAAATTGATTGGTCTATTTTCAAGCTGCATATATTTGCATAAACATGTACATATTTTCATAAACTCAGAAATATTTGCATCTCATTGATCATCCCTACTGAGGATACCTGCCTACCATATATGCGGTAGCATTAACAGACTCTGTAGACAACCAATAGGAGGAGCAAATCTGCCCTACTCTGCTCACTATTGGATCTGATTCATTCTTGCTCTCTGGGACTCCACTGCACTGTTAGCAAAAAGTTTGGTAAACTAGCAAACGCCTACAATGCTGGGGGGAAATGTCCTCATCGACCAGCAATCTTTAGAGTTCATCAAAGGGATGCTAATCTTTCCGACTTGCTGCTAATTTTGGTGTACTTTGTATGCAGCTCAGAATTAGGCCAGTCTAGATCAGCAGCAACTGTATATAAATTGCAACAAGATTTCCATTAAGTCTGAAGCATTTGTGGTTCATTGATCATCATTACGCATACAATTTTAAGCAACTGATAATTAAAGCTCATGTAACCTCCATTTTTAATGTACAGGATAGTAAATCTACATTAATTAGGAATACCCAAAGTTTTATGCTTTGCGGATCTGTACTTTTTGCAATAAACATGATGAAAGCACTGAGATGCTTGGGTCCTGTAGTTCTATTTCCTGCTAAAATGAGAACTGTACAAATCAAATACAGTAGTTGATGATTTGGACAAGCCCAATTCCAACAATCAAATTGCAGCAAGATTTGCACCGTCTCAAAAATGTATAATTCATTCATCCTCACTCGTGATGTGATGTATACTTTGCTTTATTATACACCGAGGAGTGGGAAATGGGTATAAAGATGATACTGTTGGGCAGTAGTGCTGGCCACAAAGAGTTAAAGTAAATATGAAGTGACTAAAAAAATAAATAAAAAAAAGGGGGAAGGCTCTGGATCCTATAGCACCTTCCCTGTCCTCTAGTTCCCCTTGTTCCAGCACCATCACACCTGTTTAGGCTGCTGCCTCAGGAGGTTTTGGAAGCACTTGTGTCCCCGAGTGTGACAGGCAGCTCCGTACTGCGCATACATGAGTGACAGCGCACTCATGCATGCGCAGTATGAAGCCGCCCGTCTTTGAAAGCACTCAGTGGCACAAGTGCTTCCGAAGACTGAACTGTCTCAGTGTGGCCAACATCAGTTCTTAAAGCAATTTTGGTGCACAGTGCAGCTGCAGCGCATACATTTAATTCACTCACACAGTGCATGTGTTTACAGGGCTTTTTTGTGTGTGAAGAGGTATGTGTGGAGGATCCAATAGAATGAATGGCATGAGAGCTTGTGCAGTCCAAGTATTATGGTTTTAAAAGGTTTTTAATTTGTGTGGTGATCGTGTGTCACACTGAAGGTTGTCTAATAAAGGTTTTGTATTTTTGGATAACTAAGGTCTAGATTTACCTTCTTTCTGTCCAACATTCACTGGAACTGAAGCTTCCCAAGGGCTCATGGGCATATATTTGGCCAGTTTGTTGTATACACACAAACGAGGGTGACACCGCTGGAACGAGGGGAGGAAAGGGAAGGCTCTATACGATTCCGAGCTTTCCTTGTTTATAGGTAAGTATCTGTTTTGTTTTGAGTCACTTTACATTTACTTTAACCACTTCACAACTGAGGGGTTTTACCCCTTGAGCACCAAAGCAATTTTCACCTTTCAGCGCTCCTTCCATTCATTCATCTATAACTTTATCATTACTTATCACAATTAAATAAACTATATCTTTTTTTTCCGCCACCAATTAGGCTTTCTTTAGGTGGGACATTATGCCAAGAATTATTTTATTCTAAATATGTTTTAATGGGAAAAGAGGAAAAATGTGGGAAAAAATTCATCATTTTTCAGTTTTCGGCCATTATAGTTTTTAAATAATGCATGCTACTGTAATTAAAACCCATGAAATGTATTTGCCCATTTGTCCCGGTTATAAAACCTGAGCAAATTCACCAAAGAACCAATTTCTCATAATGCATATCAAATGTTATTCTTCTCAAAATTGCACAACGTCCCAAATACACAACCCCCTCCCCCCTAAAAACAAGCCAATATGGGTTGGAGCGCTCCCCATACACACCACACACACACACAACCAATCTCGTGGCCAGCGGATTGGTGAGTCTATTTATGCAGCAGTTGTAACTTGAATATATGACATATCTCCCTATTAAATGGTGGTATTTACTACATCCGACTCAATGGGAGCTACGTTTCTTCATATATGTTACACAGAGTTCCATGGGCTGATAAACATTCCACTCCTTGGGGCCTTTGTTTAACAAACGTGATAGGCTTTCCGATAAGAACAGACAACACAGTCCTCTTTTGTGATTTCCAAACGCTGCACTGCAGCACTCACCACATCTTCATGTTCTACCTATGCGTGTCATCCTCCGGCTTGTGTTTGCGGCGTCCGCGATACACGCTGCTATGTTCTGTGTACTCGGATGTACGCGCGGTGACCCTTCTCTGGCCGGCCAGGCTGTATTGCGGTGTGTGGTTGGTGGGACGCCAAGCGTCACGCGCTCTCACTCCAGCGGCATAACCACGCATACGCGTTACGCCCACTCAGGTCACGTGAGCTTCCTCAGTGCATCTGCTGTGGATGTGATAGAGAAGAAGTTACAACACCCTTTTTGTTGGCTTACACCTGCCCCTTCAAAGGCAGTCCTATGCAAATGGAGAGACACCTAGGTAATTGACTATTCATCAGATTTTGTTTGAATGCGACCAAATCCTCGGCTTTTCATTTCTATTAGATCTTGTCTAGTTTTTCATGGATTGTCCATCTCTTTTTATCCTTAATCCTTAGATCATCATTTTCTGCTGCTTTTTCTAATTATTTAACATTTTTCTAGACTTCTCTTATTCTTAAAGGAATAAACACTGAACCACAATTCTCAAGTTCTTAAAGGGACAAACCCTAATATACTAGATATATCTGAATGCTGCAAATACGTTCTTATGTATAGCGCAAACATATCACCACAAACCATACTCAATCACCATTCCTATTTCAACATCCATTACAGACATTTCTGTTTTAATTCTCAATCAATTTAATGCTAGTGATGGTATTGGAGAACGATTACATAAATAAAAAGAAGCAGGAAGGGGCAGATCCAAAAAGAGAAAAAATCACCATCAGAAAAAGAGGAGGAGAGAGAAGCAGAACATACAGCCAATCCTCAAAAACCGGGTGCAACCTCCCAGGAGGGGGAAGAAGTAGCCCAGGGGGATAGGAAGGATGTTAAGGTAAAATTACTCAAATTAACAATATTATTCTGATCTTCATTAACGCCTGAGCATGTCTCGGTGTTAAATAAGGGGTTATATTTCTCCCCAGTTTGTTTAGGAGACCCCTTTGATACATACCGAGACATTCAATTATTTTTACGTAAAGTATTGTTAAAAAAGATGGCGTCCCACAAACCACACACCGCGATACAGCCTGGCCGGCCAGAGAAGGGTCACCGCGCGTACATCCAAGTACACAGAACATAGCAGCGTGTATTGCGGGACGCCGCGAACACAAGCCGGAGGATGACATGCATAGGTAGAACATGAAGATGTGGTGAGTGCTGCAGTGCAGCGTTTGGAAATCACAAAGGAGGACTGTCTTGTCTGTTCTTATCGGAAAGCCTATCACGACAAAGGCCCCAAGGAGTGGAATGTTTATCAGTCCATGGAACTCTGTGTAACATATATGAAGAAATGTAGCTCCCATTGAGGCGGATGTAGTAAATACCACCATTTGATAGGGAGATATTTCATATATTCAAGTTACAACTGCTGCATAAATAGACTTACCAATCCGCTGGCCACGAGATTTGTTGTGTGTGGTGTGTATGGGGAGCGCTCCAACCCATATTGGCTTGTTTTTAGGGGGGAGGGGGTTGTGTATTTGGGACGTTGTGCAATTTTGAGAAAAATAACATTTGATATGCATTATGAGAAATTGGTTCTTTGGTGAATTAGCTCAAGTTTTATAGTAATCAGTTGCTCCTCCACTTGGAGTAAATGCACAATTCAAATAACCTGTTCACCAGATTTGAGATTCCGGTTATAAAACCGTTTAAATTATGTCCCTATCACAATGTTTGGCGCCAATATTTTACTTGGAAATAAAGGTGCATTTTTTTTAGTTTTGCGTCCATCCCTAATTACAAGCCCATAGTTTATAAAGTAACAGTGTTGTACCCTCCTGACATAAATATTTAAAAAGTTCAGTCCCTAAGGTAACTATGTTTTTTTTTATTGTAAATATTTTAATTTTTTTTTAATTACAAGAAAAAAAAATGGAGTGTGGGAGGTAATGAGTTATTTTTTTATGTATAAGTAATGTATTTGTATGTGAAAAATGCTTTAGGGTGTAGTTTTACTATTTGGCCACAAGATGGCAACAGTAACTTTTTGTTTAATGCCACCTCCAAGCGTCTTTCCGGACGCTTGGAGGAAGTACTAGGAGGCTGGTAAAGTTTTTTTTTTTCTCACAATGATCGCACTGCTTATCAGACAAGCAGCGGATCATTGCGGGGCTTAGATCAACGAACGGGAATGGATTTTCTCATTCATTGATCTCCGGGCGAGCGGCGTGTTTACGAGCGGGAGTGCGCGCTAGAGCGAGCGGGAGTGCGGGCAGCGGCAGGAGCGCGGAAAGTACGGATTTCTCCGTCCCTGGGGGTGAAAGGATGGAAAAAGGGATGGAGAAATTCGTACGGGCGGGGGTAAAGTGGTTAAACTAGTTCAGCAAGTGGGAGAAAATGGGATCAGGTGATCAGCTCTGTGCTGTAGAGATGGCCCGAACCTCCGTTTTTCAGTTCGCAAAGCTTCCGTAGACGTTTGCGAACTTTCGCAAACCGCAATAGACTTCAATGGGGAGGCGAACTTTGAAAACTAGAAACATTTATGCTGGCCACAAAAGTGATGGAAAACATGTTTCAAGGGGTCTAACCCCTGGAGGGGGGCATGGCGGAGTGGGATAAACGCCAAAACTCTCCGGGAAAAATCAGGATTTGACGCACAGCAGCGTATTAAGGCAGAAATCACATTGCATTCTAAATTGGAGGCTTAAAGTGCTTTAAAACATCTTGCATGTGTATACATCACTTAGGTAGTGTAATTAGTGTACTGCTTCACACTGACAGACCAAACTCACTGTGTAAAGTGCCGAAAACAGCTGTTTGTGTAGTGATGGCCGTGCTGGACTGGTGCGCACCATGGCCAGAGTGCAGGCCATGGCGGTTTTCAAGCCCATATGGTCGGGATGAGGTAGCTGAATGACAGAACAGTGTCCAGCTGATCGAATTTGGTCTGTGCACAATAAAGCAACGACCTTATTATCTATTTTCTTGGGTCAGGTGTGCCCTCCCCAACCACAACACATTCATATAGCCATCGGTCATTGCTTCATTGTGATGCGCAAGCCCCTTCCGTTCCATTCCGTTGTGCTGTGACATCACCCTAAACGCACTGTAAAGCATAGTTGCCAGCTTGTTCTACATGTGCAGCATCCTTTCTGCCTTCAGGTGAGTTGGTAACATGTCCGCCACTTTGTGCCTATACCGAGGGTCTAGTAGCGTGGCCACCCAGTACAGCTCATTCACCTTGATTTTTTTTTTATACGGGGGTCCCTCAACAGGCTGGACAGCATGAAAGATGCCATCTGAAGTTGAATCCAGACGTACTATCCAACTCCTCTAGCTCTACCTCAGTGATGTCAGGTAAGTTCTCCTCCTCCACCCAGCCACGAACAATACCACAGGAGCGTTGAACAGCACAAGCCCCCTGCGATGCCTGCTGCAGTTGTTCTTCTGCTGCCGCTTCCTCCACAAAAAAAACCCTTCCTTATCATCTGACTCATCTTCCCCACACAACTCTTCCTCCTCCTCCTTCTCCTCCTCCTCCCCCATCTGTGCTGCCGCAGGGGTTGAGGAAACATCTGGTTCTGATGAGAATTGATCCCACAAATCCTCCTCCTGTAACTGTTCCTGTTCACGCTCATCCACAGCTTGATCTACCACTCTACGCACGGCACGCTCCAGGAAGAAGGCATACGGGATCAAGTCGTTGATATCGCCTTCACTGCGACTCACCATGTTTGTCACCTCCTCAAACGGCCGCATGAGCCTGCAGGCATTTCGCATGAGTGTCCAGTTCTTCGGCCAGAACATCCCCATCTCCCCAGAGCATGTCCTTCAACTGTAGTTGTAGAGATACTGGGTGACGGCTTTCTCCTATTGTAGCAGGCAGTCGAACATCAGGAGGCTTGAATTCCAGCGAGTCGGTCTATTGCAAAACAAGCGCCTCACCGGCAAGTTGTTTCTCCGCTGAATATCGGCCAAGCGTGCCATGGCCGTGTAAGACTGCCTGAAATGCCCACAAAACTTCCTGGCCTGCTTCAGGACGTCCTGAAAGCCTGGGTATTTGCACACAAATCTCTGGATTACGAGATTGAGCACGTGCCATGTAGGGGTACATGTGTCAACTTTCCCAAATTCAAAGCCAAAATAAGATTGCTGCCGTTGTCACACACCACGTTGCCGATCTCCAGTTGGTGCGGGGTCAGCCACTGATCCACCTGTTTATTCAGAGCAGCCAGGAGAACTGTTCCAGTGTGACTCTCCGCTTTGAGGCAAGACATGTCTAAGATGGCATGACACCGTCGTACCTGGCATGCAGCATAGGCCCTGGGGAGCTGGGGCTGTGTAGCTGGAGAGGAGATCACAGCACCAGTAGGGTTGCGCTGCCACTCAGCCAAGGAGGAGGAGGACAGCGAAGAGGATGTAGCAGGAGGAGGAGGAGGAGGAGAGGAGGTGAGGAGGTGGCAGCAGGCCTGCCTGCAAGCCGTGGAGGTGTCACAAGTTGGTCCGCTGCACAGCCACGTACTCCCTGCTTGCCATCGGTCACCAGGTTGACCCAATGGGCTGTGTAAGTAATGTACCTGCCCTGATCGTGCTTGGCAAACCAGGCATCCGTGGTGAGATGGACCCTTGACGCAACGCTGTGTACCAAAGAGGACACCACTTGCCTTTCTACTTCCCGGTACAGTTTGGGTATCACCTTTTTTGAGAAATAATTGCAGCCTGGTATCTTCCACTGTGGTGTCCCAATGTCCACACATTTTCGGAAGGCCTCAGAGTCCACCAGCTGGTATGGTAACAGCTGGCAGGATAACCGTTCCGCCAAGCCAGCTGTCAGACGCCGGGCAAGGGGGTGACTGGCAGACATTGACTTCTTCCGCTCAAAGATTTCCCTCACGGACACCTGGCTACTGTTGTGGGCAGAGGAGCAGGAGCCGCTCAAGGTGAGAGGCGGAGTGGAGGAGGTTGGCTGTGATTGTGAAGGTGCACAGGAGAAAGCGGCTGAAGAAGATGATGCACCTGAAGGAGGAAGAGGAGAAGGAGGGTGGCTTTGCTTTTGTGTGCTGCTTTTGCTCAGGTGGTCTTCCCATTGCAGTTTGTGCCGTTTCTGCATGTGCCTTCGTAAGGCAGTTGTCCCTACATGGGTGTTGGCCTTTCCACGGCTCAATTTCTGGTGTCAGAGGGTACAGATGGCATTGCTCTGATCTTTGGCATACACACTAAAAAATTTCCACACCGCTGAGCCACCGTGGGGTGTGGGCACTATGGTGGTGTCACCAGCTGACGTTGAAGGGCATGTTGGCTGGCTGTCCATAGGTGGCGATAAATGGCGCCGGATACTGCCACTAGCTGTTTCTGAAGACGAGCGCCCCCTGCTTCTTTCGGGGGGGGGATGAAGTGAAAGGTATGCACTGACTTGACTAATACAATGTGCAGTCACACAGGTGCAGTGAAAGGTATGCAGTGACTGGTATTACAATGCAATGCGCAGCTGTCATACAGGTGCAGTGAACAGGTATGCACGGACTGGTATACTAAACCGCGTGCGGTCGCACAGGTGCAGTGAACAGGTATGCAGGGATTCAGGGATTGGTATTACAAATGTACAGCTGTCACACAAAGGTACCGTGAACAGGTGCAGTGACTGGTGGTGTACTGCAGTGATTGGTATTACAGATGTGCAGCTGCCACACACACACACACACACACACACGTACACACACGTACACACACACACACACACACACGTACACACACACACACATACACACACACACACGTACACACACGTACACGTACACACGTACACGTACATGTACAGGTACACGTACGTACGTACCTTGAACAGGTGCAATGACTTGTGGTATTAACAATGGGTGCGCTCACGTAGGTATAGGTAGGTAGGTGCACTGAACAGTGAACCAGTGCCGTGCTTGGGATTACAAATATGCAGCTGCCTGTCACACACACAGGTACCGTGAACAGGTGCAATGTTTGGTGGTATTAACAATGCGTGCGCTCACGTAGGTATAGGTGGGTAGGTGCACTGAACAGTGAACAGGTGCAGTAATTGGGATTACAAATGTGCAGCTGCCTGTCACACACACAGGTAGTCACTCACTGAATGTGCTGGGCCTGGCAGTGGCACAGTAGGAACTACCACCAAGGGGCCAAAGGCCAGCTGCGACTGACTGACAGGGCTGTATATAATGCAAGTGGGCCACAAAAAAAAAAAAAAAAGATAGATAGATAGATAGATAGATATAGATATATATGGATATATATTGATCACAAGAACAAAATTAGCTCTCAAAAGAGCTGTTGAGGGGTTCTTTTTTTAGCTATAAGAATCAGCAAGGAGCAAGCTAACAAGCCTACAAGAGCCTAACTAAGCATTCCGTATAGCTCTCTCTGCAGCAGCTCTCCCTTGTCTAATTACTGCAGGTACACGAGTGAGTCCAATGCCTGATGCTGCCTGCCTTTTATAAGGGGGGTGGGGCTCCAGGAGGGAGTGTAGCCTGATTGGCTACAATGTGCCTGCTGACTGTGGTGTAGAGGGTCAAAGTTGACCCTAATGATGCACTATAGGGGCAATTCGAACTTCCGGAAAAGTTTGCGGTTCTCCGCGATCGCGAACCGTCGCTTTCTGTTCGCCGGCGAACCGTTCGGGCCATCTCTACTGGAGAAGCAACACCCACTCTGCTAGTAGCAAAGAACCAGATACTTTACTCCAAAAATGCAGGCATTCAATGAACATAAACTTTGTGCATTGCTAATAAATTCAAATTTACAATCACAAACTTTAAAAGTTTGGAGATTGAATTAGAGCTATAATTCCCTAGATTGGCTTAAATTAGTTTTTGCATAAATGCAGTTATATAAAACTGCATTTAAAATGCCAGGTCTGCACTGACAACATTTACATGCAAAAAGGGCCCCCGTGATGTGGGCGCCCAAAATATTGTTTAGTAGAATATCGGTAAATTTGTCAATATTCTACCATTATGAAGTGCAATTTACGATAGTAAAATATTAGTAAATGATTAAATGATACTGATATTTTACTACAGCTGAACTTCAGCCTATCCTCACATTAAACCCTTCCTCTACATATGCCTAACCCTAACCTACCCCCCTGCCGATACCTAAAAACTGTAACAACCCCCCCCCATGCCTAACCTTAAACCCCCCATGGACGCATAACCTTAAAGGAAACCTGAACTACTGCCAAACTGCCGTATTTTACTTACCTGTAGCTTCTCCCAGCCCCCCGTAGTCCATGAGGTCCCTCGGCGTCCTTTGGCTCCCCTCCGTTCTCCTGCTGGTGGCTCCTTTACTTGTGCGACTTGAATGCGAGTCGCGGTAACTGTGCCTTTGCTGCCCCATCCGCACAACCAGCATCGGGAGTGCTTTGTCCATGCAAAGTTCTCGAGAGACTTAACCACGTATGCGCAGAGCACTCCCAGCAAGCATGATCAAGCTGGGTTTGCGGACAGGGCTGCGCAGGCGCAGTTGCTGCGACTTGTGTTCGGATCGCACATGTAAAGTCACTGAGGGGACCCAGGCATATGCCTGTACAGTACAGTGAGTATCCAAAGTAGGGGTCCGCACACAGTCTTAGTGAAGCAAAAGTGCAAGTTTATTGCTCCATTACAGGGGGGGGGGGGGCTATAGGGGTCCCCTTTATCAAGGCATAGGCAGATAAAGCATAAACTTTTTCTGCATTGCACAGTACAGTGGACCCGGTCAGGCTTGGCTATGTGCGCAGGGGAGATCTTTGGGGGAGGGGGGGGGGGGAGATGATGGGAAGCCTCTAAGATCCAGAGGGCCCACGAGGTAAGTACCCCTCAGGGGCTTTTTTTGTTACAGATTCCCTCATTATTATTATTTAGTATGTATTTAGCACTGACATCTTCGGCAGCGCTGTACAGAGCATATTGTTTTGTCACTTAGCTGTCCCTCAGAGGGGCTCTTAATCTAATCAATGAAAAAGACGAAACACAGCTTGCGCTTAGAAAGTCCACCTAAAACCCAAATAAAATTAAAATTGTAAGCGTGGTTTGCGTTCTCAACAATGCTGTGTTGAACAATGTATATTGAAAACAATAAATAGAGAGTGATCGCTAGTGGTGCTCAAATACCCCTTTTCAAAATTCGAGTTAGGTCGAATTCGAATAGTAAATTATTCGAGGTCAGTCGAATATTCGAGTCGAATAATTTTTACTATTCGATTCGACCTCGGAATTCGAGCTCACTATTCGAGTCGGTATTCGAGCTCATTATTCGAGCTGACTATTCGAAATGGCATTAAATAGCTTCCAACACTTGTTTTGAGGGTGAATGATGCAAGAAACCTCTTTTTTTCCAAGTAACAACAGCAAGTGATTATGTGGGGATGTTCCTTTAAAAAAAAAAGTTGAAAAGAGAAGTTGTGTCCAGAAATTTGTTCAGTACTGTATATACTTCTTCTTCTTCTTCTTTATCTTCTATATCTTCTTCTTCTTCTTCTTCTTCTATATCTTCTTCTTCTATATCTTCTTCTTCTATATCTTCTTCTTCTTTTATATTGTCGTCTTCTTCTTCATCTTCTTCTTCATCTTCTTCTTCATCTTCTTCATCTTCTTCTTCATCTTCTTCATCTTCTTCTTCTTCATCTTCTTCTTCTTCATCTTCATCTTCTTCATCTTCATCTTCTTCATCTTCATCTTCATCTTCTTCATCTTCTTCATCTTCTTCTTCATCTTCTTCTTCTTCATCTTCTTCTTCATCTTCTTCATCTTCTTCATCTTCTTCATCTTCTTCTTCTTCTTCTTCTTCATCTTCTTCATCTTCTTCATCTTCTTCATCTTCATCTTCTTCATCTTCTTCATCTTCTTCTTCTTCTTCATCATCTTCTTCTTCTTCTTCTTCATCATCTTCTTCTTCTTCATCTTCTTCATCTTCTTCATCTTCTTCATCTTCATCATCTTCATCTTCTTCTTCTTCATCTTCTTCTCCTTCTTCTTCTTCATCTTCTTCATCTTCTTCATCATCTTCATCTTCTTCTTCTTCATCTTCTTCTCCTTCTTCTTCTTCATCTTCTTCATCTTCATCTTCTTCATCTTCTTCTATATCGTCTTCTTCTTCACTTATTTCTCTTTTCAAATTTTTTTTTTTAAAGAAATGCAGCTATTTTTGAGCGTAACAAATAGCTGGTGGCGCACGCATGTTGGAAGCGCCATTGTATGTGCTCCCTGGCAGTGGAAACACACAGACAGCAGGAGGTAAATTCAGCAGCAGGAGGAGGAGGAGGATGAGTGTGTGGCAGCAGGCAGTCAATGAGGCAGGCAGCGTGACATAATAGCCCTGGTACCTAGCGGTGATACCAGGGCTGTAAATAAACACAGCAGGCAGGAGGTCCCAGACAGCGGTCGTGCAGCCCACATTGTGTCCAATACACAACTGGGACAACACAGTTTTCAACCCGGGCACCTCTGAAAAATTAAACCTTTTTTTTTTTTTTTGGTTTTTTTTGTTTTGTTTTTACAACAAATTACACAGATATAGCTATTTTTTGACGTAATAGCTGGTGGCAGAGTGGCAGCAGAAGGTAAATCTGTGTACCCTGGCAGTGGGAAACACAGACAGACAGCAGCAGCAGCAGGAGGAATGGAGGAGTAATTATGTGTGCAGCTATTGTTTGACGTAATAGCTGGTGGCAGAGTGGCAGCAGAAGGTAAATCTGTGTACCCTGGCAGTGGGAAACACAGACAGACAGATAGCAGCAGCAGCAGGAGGAATGGAGGAGTAATGTGAGCAGCTATTGTTTGACGTAATAGCTGGTGGCAGAGTGGCAGCAGAAGCTAATTCTGTGTACCCTGGCAGTGGGAAACACAGACAGACAGCAGCATCAGCAGGAGGAATGGAGGAGTAGTGTGAGTGTGGCAGCAGGTAGGCAGCGTGACATAATAGCCCTGGTACCTAGCGGTGATACCAGGCCGTAAATGAACACAACAGGAGGTCCCAGACAGCGGTCGTGCAGCCCACATCGTGTCCAATACACAACTGGGACAACACAGTTTTCAACCCGGGCACCTCAGAAAAATTAAACCTTTTTTTTTGTTTGTTTTTTTTTGTTTTGTTTTTACAACAAATTACACAGATATAGCTATTTTTTGACGTAATAGCTGGTGGCAGAGTGGCAGCAGAAGGTAAATCTGTGTACCCTGGCAGTGGGAAACACAGACAGACAGCAGCAGCAGCAGGAGGAATGGAGGAGTAATTATGTGCGCAGCTATTGTTTGACGTAATAGCTGGTGGCAGAGTGGCAGCAGAAGGTAAATCTGTGTACCCTGGCAGTGGGAAACACAGACAGACAGCAGCAGCAGCAGGAGGAATGGAGGAGTAATGTGAGCAGCTATTGTTTGACGTAATAGCTGGTGGCAGAGTGGCAGCAGAAGCTAATTCTGTGTACCCTGGCAGTGGGAAACACAGACAGACAGCAGCATCAGCAGGAGGAATGGAGGAGTAGTGTGAGTGTGGCAGCAGGTAGGCAGCGTGACATAATAGCCCTGGTACCTAGCGGTGATACCAGGCCGTAAATGAACACAACAGGAGGTCCCAGACAGCGGTCGTGCAGCCCACATCGTGTCCAATACACAACTGGGACAACACAGTTTTCAACCCGGGCACCTCAGAAAAATTAAACCTTTTTTTTTTTTAATGGTTTTTTGGTTTTGTTTGTAAAACAAATTACACAGATATATAGCTATTGTTTGACGTAATAGCTGGTGGCAGAGTGGCAGCAGAAGGTAAATCTGTGTACCCTGGCAGTGGGAAACACAGACAGACAGCAGAAGGGCAGTACACAGCAGCCCACTGTAGGTGTAAAATGTGTGGCTGCAGGCGACGTAATAGTCAAAGTGAACCAGGCTGGCTTAGTGAGCAGGAGCCAGGAGGTGGTAAAGGGTGGTAAGGCACATTAACGATGGTTCCGGCAGCCAGTTCATGTCCCCCTCTCGCCGACAACAGGGGCCAGGAACTCGCCTTCCACCCACGCCTGGTTCATCTTGAGAAACGTCAGTCTGTCCACAGACTTGTGAGACAGACGTGAGCGTTTCTCGGTGACCACACCACCAGCTGCACTGAAGCAGCGCTCGGACAGCATGCTGGAAGGGGGGCAGGACAGCACTTCCAGGGCGTACTGCGCCAGCTCGCTCCAGATCTCCAGGCGCTTGACCCAATACTCCATGGGATCAACAGGGGCATCGCTGTCAAGCCCGCTGTAGGACCCCATGTAGTAAGCCACCATGCGGGTCAGGTGCTGGCTGTGACCGGTGGAGGATGCTGCTGCATGCACCTCCTCTCTAGTCACTGCTGCCGGAGCCTCTACAGTCCTGTAGAGCTCGTGGCTGAGAGACAGCAGGTCTGTGGGGCGCTTGCTGCTGGATGCAGGCACCTGCTGCTGCTTCTGTGCTGGCTGCTGGACAGTGGGGGTGGAAGGCTGGGGGAAGGCTTCCTCCAAGCGCTCAACAAGGGCCTGCTGCAAGCTCCTTATTTGTTGCGCTGGGTCTCCTCCTGCAGGCGGCAGGAACTGGCTCAACTTCCCCTTGAGGCGTGGTTCCAACATCATGCTGATCCAGATGTCCTCCCTCTGCTTCATCTGGATCACCCTGGGGTCTCTGCGCAGGCACGTCAGCATGTGCGCTGCCATTGGGAAGAGGCGGGCCACGTCTGCTGGCACATCGACGGCAGTGCTGCTGTCCTCATCCTCCTCCTCTGCCTCGTCAGCCTCATCCTCTCTCCACCCCCGCACCAACTCAGCTGCACTGTGCTGCTCCCCCTCATCACCAGCAAGGTCAGGGACCTCCACCAAGTCCTCCTCCTCCTCCCCCTCAGAGGTGGACTGTGCAGCTGCTTGCCGCTCCTGCTGGTCCAAGGCTGCCGCTCCCTGTTCCAGCAAAGCATCGAGGGCCCTGTTCAGCAGACAAACCAGGGGCACCCACTCGCAGACCATAGCATGGTCCCAGCTCACCATGTTAGTGGCCTGCAGAAAGGGAGCCAGCACTAAGCACACCTGCTGCATGTGCCTCCAGTCATCATCGGGGACGATGGACGGGATGTTGCTGGTCTTGTCCCTTCTCTGAGTGGCGGAAACAGTGGCCAGGGCAAGCTACTGGTTGACCGCGTGCTTTTGTTCAACCAGACGCTCCAACATCGCCAGGGTGGAGTTCCAGCGAGTCGGAATGTCAAGGATCAGCCGATGGCGTGGCAGATCCAGCTCCTTTTGCACGTCTTCCAGGCTCGCACAGGCTGCAGCCGAGCGCCGGAAGTGACGCACAACGTTCCTTGCCGTTTCCAGCAGTTCGCCCATCCCCTGGTAGGTGCGCAAGAACTTCTGCACCACCAGGTTCAGCACGTGGGCAAGACAGGGGATGTGGGTCAGGTTTCCCCTGTCTATTGCGGCAACCAGATTGGCCCCATTGTCGGCCACCACCTCTCCGACTCTGAGGCCTCTGGGGGTCAGCCAAATCCTCTCCTGCTCCTGGAGTTTGGCCAACACATGGGTTGCCGTCAGCTTGGTCTTCCCAAGGCTGACCAAGTGCAGCAGCGCTTGGCAGTGGCGGGCCTTCACGCTGCTGCTGAGGCGGGGGGTTTGGCCAGGTGTGCCGGAGGATGGCAGAGGATCGGAGGAACCTGCTGCAGTTCCCCTGACCCTGCGGGGTGGCACCACCCACTGTGTTGCTGCTGCTGCTGTGCCCGCTGCTGCTCTCCCATCCTCACCCCCTTCCACCAAGCTGACCCAGTGGACAGTGAAGGACAGGTAGCGGCCTGTCCCGAAGCGGCTGCTCCAGGAGTCCATGGTGACGTGGACCCTTTCACCAACCGCGTGTTCCAGCCCTCGCTCCACATTGGCCATCACAAAGCGGTGCAGTGCAGGAATGGCCTTGCGGGAGAAAAAGTGTCTGCTGGGGAGCTGCCAGTCTGGGGCTGCGCAAGCAAGCAGCGCACGAATGTCGCTCCCCTCCTGCACGAGCGTGTACGGCAGGAGTTGGGAGCACATGGCCCATGCCAGCAAGCCGTTCAGCTGCCGCACGCGACGGCTGCTGGGAGGCAGAGCCCTAACCACCCCCTGGAAGGACTCGCTCAAAAGGCTCTGGCGTGGCCTTTTGCTGGCACGGGAATCAGCAGACACAGCGGAGGAGGCCACTGAGGACTGGCTGCCAGAACAGGCCTCAGTGTCGGCGGCAGGAGTTGCAGAGGGGGGAGGAGCAGTGCGTTTCCGCACTCCTGCTGGTGCTGCTGGAGGAGCAGGAGGGCGGGTGGCTGCTGTTGCTGCTGCTGCTGAAGGCTGTGCAGTGATGGGTGTGGTGCCACTGCCAGCACCAGATGCCTTCAGCCTCTGGAACTCCTCATGCTGGTGGAAATGTTTCGCAGCAAGGTGGTTGATGAGCGAGCTGGTGCTGAACTTTAAGGGGTCTGCACCTCTGCTCAACTTCCGCTGACAGTGGTTGCAAGTGGCGTACTTGCTGTACACAGTGGGCATGGTGAAATATCGCCAGATTGGTGACAGAAACATCTCCCTACGGCATGGAAGCGCTGCTGCCTGTCTCCCTGTGGTGGTTGGGGGGGGGGGCTTGGGGGGCTTGGGTGCGGCTGGTGGTGGTACTGGCAGATGCTGCTGCTGCTGAGCCTGAGACACCAGCAGGCTGTGGGACCTGCCTACTGCTGCCAATGCTTGCAATGATGCGCCTCCTTGCAAGGCCCACAAGAGCATCCTCCTCCTCCTCCTCAGAGCTGCTGAGGACGACATCCCCTGGAGGTGGTGGCACCCAGTCTCTGTCTGTCACCGGGTCATCATCATCCTCCCCCTCCTGAAACATGTCCTGCTGGGATGATGACCCCCCAAACTCCTCTCCTGATGCATGGATGGGCTGCTTGACTGTCGCCACAGTCTTGCTGTCCAATCCCTCATCCCCCAAAGTGCCCATCAGCATCTCCTCCTCAAAATCGCCAACAACAGCAGACAATACCCTGATGGTGCCTGGGGTAAAAATACTGCTGAGTGACAGGTCGCCAACTTGTGACTGTGAACTGGCCTCCTCCCCAGACCCTGCTGGGCGGCTGCTGCGAACAGGGGTGGTGGTGGTGGTGAGGGTGGAGGCCTCGGATGCAGAGCTGATGGCGGGCTGCTCATCCTCCGTCATGAGTTGCACCACAGTGTCTGCATGCTTTTCCTCAATGGGACGTTTCCGACCCGGCTGGAGGAAAATCGGAGCAGGTGCTACACGCTGCTGCTGCTGTGTCTCTGCAGCGTGAGTTGCAGATGCTCCTGCTGGGCGGCGCCCAAGGCGTCCACGGCCAGTGGCTATGGGAGAAATGTTAGCCACTGACGCTGCTGCTGCTGCTGCGGAACTGTGCATGGTGGCGCGGCCGCGGCCTGCCACAATGCTGCTCCCTCTCCTCCTGATTCCCTTGCTGCCCTTCCCCTTGCCCAAACCGCGCTGGCTGCCACTTCCAGACATCTTCGATGTTTTGGGCGTATAGACAAAAGTTTTTTAAAAGGGCGGGTGAAAAGTGGGGTACTTTAATGGAGTGGGTTGGTGGGTGAGGTGACTGAGTGAGTGTCCCTAGTACAGTAAGTAAGTAGTAACAGTCAGGAAGTACAACTAGCAGTTACAATAATCAGTAGTAATCACAAGTAAATTTAGTGTGTGTACACTACAGACAGTGAGTGCACGCACGCGCAAACACGCGCAGGAGCTAGCCTATGAACAGTGACTGAGTGAGTGTCCCTAGTACAGTAAGTAAGTAAGTAGTAACAGTCAGTAAGTACAACTAACTAATTACAATAATCAATCAGTTATCAGAAGGAAATAGAGTGTGTGTAGTGTGTGTACACAGACAGTGAGTGCACACATGCAGGAGCTAGTAGCCTATGAACAGTGACTGAGTGTCCTAGACTCCTAGTACAGTAAGAGTAAGTAGTAACAGTAAGTACAACTAACTAATTACAATAATCAATCAGTTATCAGAAGGAAATAGAGTGTGTGTAGTGTGTACACAGACAGTGAGTGCACACACGCAGGAGCTAGTAGCCTATGAACAGTGACTGAGTGTCCTAGACTCCTAGTACAGTAAGTAGTAACAGTAAGTACAACTAACTAATTACAATAATCAATTACAATAATCAATCAGTTATCAGAAGGAAATAGTGTGTGTAGTGTGTACACAGAAAGTGAGTGCACACACGCAGGAGCTAGTAGCCTATGAACAGTGACTGAGTGTCCTAGACTCCTAGTACAGTAAGAGTAAGTAGTAACAGTAAGTACAAACAACTAACTAATTACAATAATCAATCAGTTATCAGAAGGAAATAGAGTGTGTGTAGTGTGTGTACACAGACAGTGAGTGCACACACGCAGGAGCTAGTAGACTATGAACAGTGACTGAGTGTCCTAGACTCCTAGTACAGTAAGAGTAAGTAGTAACAGTAAGTACAACTAACTAATTACAATAAGCAATCAGTTATCAGAAGGAAATAGAGTGTGTGTAGTGTGTGTACACAGACAGTGAGTGCACACACGCAGGAGCTAGTAGCCTATGAACAGTGACTGAGTGTCCTAGACTCCTAGTACAGTAAGAGTAAGTAGTAACAGTAAGTACAAACAACTAACTAATTACAATAATCAATCAGTTATCAGAAGGAAATAGAGTGTGTGTAGTGTGTACACAGACAGTGAGTGCACACACGCAGGAGCTAGTAGCCTATGAACAGTGACTGAGTGTCCTAGACTCCTAGTACAGTAAGTAGTAACAGTAAGTACAACTAACTAATTACAATAATCAATCAGTTATCAGAAGGAAATAGAGTGTGTGTAGTGTGTACACAGACAGTGAGTGCACACAAGCAGGAGCTAGTAGCCTATGAACAGTGACTGAGTGTCCTAGACTCCTAGTACAGTAAGTAGTAACAGTAAGCACAACTAACTAATTACAATAATCAATTACAATAATCAATCAGTTATCAGAAGGAAATAGAGTGTGTGTAGTGTGTACACAGAAAGTGAGTGCACACACGCAGGAGCAGCTAGTAGCCTATGAACAGTGACAGTGAGTGTCCTAGTACAGTTACAGTATATAACTACAATACTAATACAATCAGTAGTAAAGGACAGCAGAAATACTGGTATAGAATAGAGAGAAATAAACAGAGGACAGGAGGACAGCTGCCCACACAGGCAAGGCCCTGAGGCCTAAAGCTGTAAGCCTGCAGCAGCTGGCCTGTCTCTATGTAACACAAAAGCTACTAACTAAAATACAATGTCTAACTAACTAACAACAATATAGGTGTGTATAGGAGGTGTATGTGAGCAAAAACGCTAGGTAAATGACCACAATAGAGCTCTTGCTAAGCCAAAGCACAAAGGAGCAACTCTCTCTCTGTACAAGTCTCAGGCAAGCACGGAGAAACGGAACATGGCGGCCGCTATTTATAGGGTAGGGGCTGGCCAGGGTCCCCCTCTGTGATTGGCTGCCGTCAGAGGGCCTGGGAGCCCTCTGATTGGCTCTAAGGACATCAATCTGGGCTATGACGCTATTCGAGCTCGGTACCGAGCTCGAATAGCGCCGTTTGCTCGAATAGCTCGAATAGTGAATGGGCTATTCGAGTGTACTCGAATAGCCCATTTGAATAGCTACAGCTATTCGGAGCTCGAATACCGAGCTTGAATAGCTGTAAAAGAGCTCGAATATTCGAGCTACTCGAATATTCGAGCTCTGCTGAGCACCACTGGTGATCGCGCACACTGTCATGAAATATAAAGGAGATATACTATCTCACTGTCTGTAGCCTAAGCCGGTCTGAGGCCGTATTCAAACTGCAATAAGTTGAAACTCGCGGTTTGCTGCTCCTTTATCCTCCCTGGCGGTTAATTTATTTTAAAATCACAAACACTGGTTCGCACGAATGTCGGGGGCCCCAGCCTCTCTCACTTGCCAGGGCCCCCAAACCACCATGCGATACCCAGAGGGAAATGTGGGCGAGCCCTGGCTTTCTCACCTCCAGGGACTTCACCCCCATCACCTCCAAACTGAATGCAAACTGCAACACACACAATTTTTGCTCACTACCAGTTCAGGCAATTTCCTACCTCTATCTGGCCAGCAGGCGCCAATCAGCCAATCAGGTGCACGGTCATACACCCTTTGCCTGCCATACCGATCTAGCAGGATTTGCATAAATTAGCATTCAGGTGGGAGGCTTCAGGGGCGTAGCAATAGGGGGTGCAGAGGTAGCGACCACATCGGGGCCCTTGGGCCAGAGGGGCCCCGAAGGACCCTTAATCAACTACAGTATTAGCTCTCTATTGGTCCTGTGCTCATAATGATCTCTTTTGTAGATGCTTTGAATAATGGTAATCATTAACAAATTGTTCCCCATCCCCTTCTCGCACCTCTGACACTGTATTTGCCATTGGCAGGTTTGGTGCGCCATATCAATTGTTATGTATAGAGTGCTTGGGGGGGCCCCATTGTAAAACTTGCATCAGGGCCCACAGGTCTTTAGCTACGCCACTGGGAGGCTTGGTTGGACGCAATCGTTGATTACATCTTTTACAGGGACCGCCGCGTGTAGGCATCTCCCACACAGTCCCCTCCCTAACCACTCACCTGTCAACCGCATCCTGGAAGCTGCAAAACAGAAATTTAAAATCACAAACACTGGTTCGCACGAATGTCGGGGGCCCCAGCCTCTCTCACTTGCCGGGGCCCCCAAACCACCATGTGATACCCAGAGGGAAATGTGGGCGAGCCCTGGCTCTCTCACCTCCAGGGACTTCACCCCCATCACCTCCAAACTGAATGCAAACTGCAACACACACAATTTTTTGCTCACTACTAGTTCAGGCAATTTCCTACCTCTATCCGGCCAGCAGGCGCCAGTCAGCCAATCAGGTGCACTGTCATACACCCTTTGCCTGCCATACCGATCTAGCAGGATTTGCATAAATTAGCATTTAGGTGGGAGGCTTGGTTGGGCGCAATCGTTGATTACATCTTTTACAGGGACTGCTGTGTGTAGACATCTCCCACACAGTCCCCTCCCTAACCACTCACCTGTCAACCGCATCGAATGTCGTGGGCCCCAGCCTCTCTCACTTGGGCAAAAATCCTTTTTTTTTGGGGTTTTTTTTCATGTAAAGCTACCAGAGTGGTAGCTACATGAAACACCACTAGAGGGCGCATGTGGCCCTCTAGTGCGATAGTCGCCGGCATAAATAGCAAACAGGGGAGCGCGTATATAACGCGTTCCCCTGTTTGGCTTCTCCTGTCGCCATGGCGACGATCGGCATGACGTCATGGACGTCAGCCGATGTCCTGACGTCAGGCGCACTCGATCCAGCCCATAGCGCTGCCCGGAACTCATTGGTCCGGGCAGCGCAGGGCTCTGGCGGGGGGGCTCTTCCGCTGCTGCGTGCGGGCGATCGAGCTGTGCACGCGGCTAGCAAAGTGCTGGCTGTGCGCACAGCACTTTGAATGGGGCGAATCGCCCCAACAGAGCCTGAGAAATCCTCCTGCGCGGCATAGCCCGAGCTCAGCTCGGGTTTACCGCCAGGGAGGTTAAATCAGACTCTCAGTTGTATGCAAGGAAAAAAGAGAAACCGCACATAGGGCTCGATTCATAAAGCATTACCTCATGCGGTAATGCTGAAAACAGCAGACTTTACCGACCACTTAGCAAAATGTCAATTCATAAAGGCTGTTACCGCATGAAAAGCTGACATTAACGACCAGGGAGATAAATTACCGACTTGGCTGCAGTTACCGACAACACATGTCAGTAAATTGTCAGCAAATGTCAATTCATAAAGCCTGCAACAAGCGGTAAGCCTGGCGGTAGTTACCGACACCTCTGGTGAGGTCTTAACAAGTTACCGACAGCTCTGACAGCTCTGATGAATGCAAAGTGCAGAGAGCCGAAGTCTGTTTGATTCATCTGTGGAGAGAGCCAGAGAGCCCTCTGTGTAAATCATTTCAGCAGGCAGGGAAAGACTGTGTGACTCATCTGTCTGAGTCATCAGTGGAGAGAGCCGGCTGTGTGAGTCTTTTCTGCAGGCAGGGAAATACTGTGGACTCATCTGTCTGTGTCATCAGTGGAGAGAGCCAGAGAGAGCCGTCTGTGTTATTCATTTCTGCAGGGCAAAGAGAGAATCGAGGCACTGCTCTACTCTACCGCTGAATGGGCTGCGGTAATTTACCGACCTCCAAGGGCAGCTGGGGAAATATTTATGAATTAGCACACAGACCGGGAAAATACAGAGTGCGGTATTTTCCCGACAAGATTTTTTTATCGCACTGCTGTTTATGAATCGAGGCCATAGTGTGTTACTGCAGACAACAGTTCCCAACACCTCTCCTGTTCATCATACACCGTCACCTTAATACATTCCACCAGTGCAGGGACACTTTTCCCGCTTGCCCGCACTCTCCCTGGTACCCTCCAATGTATCCGGAGGTAAGAATGACAGCATTGGGGGATGTGGGTTCAAGCCAGCAGATTCATAAACGCCACTCACAAGAAGGATAACTGCAACTAAAGAAGCTAATATGTAATATGTATATGTGTAAAACCAGCGTTTCAATTATAGGATAAAAAGTATTGCACTCACATGCGAGCAGTAGATACAGGCATTTTAAATACAGATATGGTCCTTGGGTGACTGCTCTGACGGATGCCGCCTCAGATCCACATTCACTCGCTTACTACTCCTCTCCACTTCCTTGCCAGTCACGTGTCGTCGCTCCGCCCTCTTGTCCGCAGTTACACACTATGTGCTGTTTCGTTTTTTCTTTGCATGCAACGTGAGTGTCTGATTTAAAAGGAGCAGCAGACAACGATTGTCAACTTATAGCAGTTTGAATACGGCCGACGAACATTGGACCGGGTTGGGCTACAGACTGTGAGATAGTACAGGGGTTGGACAAAATAATGGAAACGCCTAACATTTTGGCATCATAATCTTTGAACATGTTTTAAGCAATCAAAATTTGACCTAGGTTAAGTTTTTTTGTTTATTTTTGTTATTTGATATGTTTAATTAAAATAATTTTTTTTTTTACAGATATTTAAAACAAAGTTGGTTATAATTTATAAAAATGGCAGATCTCTTAGACTTTCAAAGAGGCCAAATTGTTGGTGCTCGTATGGCAGGCGCTACTTTAACAGAAACTGTCCGAATGCTTGGCATTTCAAGAGGTACGGTCTCAAAAGTGATGAGACAGTACCTCTTGAATTCCATGGAAGAACTGCAATTCGAAAACCTCTGCTCTCAAAGACAAATGTTTCAAAGCTTTTAGAGTGGTGTAGAAACCACCAGAATTGGTCCCTCGAGCAGTGGAAAAATATGATTTTTTTTCTGACAAATTATCGTTTACCTTATTTCCGACCTCTGGCCAAGTGTACGTTTGGAGACAGCCAAAAGAAGCATTTCATCCAGACTGCCTTCTCCCAACCATAAAACATGGTGGGGGTTCTGTGATGATCTGGGGTGCTATTTCTTGGAAATCCGCTGGGCCAATGATTTCCCTTCATGGAGGAATTAACAGCCAAGACTATTTAGGAATTTTGGGTGACCAAGTTCATCCTATGGTCAAAGAACCGTTTCTGGAGGGGCATGCCACCTTTCAAGATAATGCCCCAAACCATACAGCTAGAATTGTTAAAGAATGGCACGAGGAACATTCTAATGAAGTTGAGCATCTCATCTGACCACCACAATCCTCAGGCCTCAACATTATTCAGTATTTATGGTCATTATTAGCGATTCAAGTAAGAAGTCGATTTCCGCCGCCATCGCCATCGTCTCTAAAAGAACTGGAGGGTGTTTTAACTGAAGAATGGACTAAAATTCCTTGTGGTGTTTCCATTATTTTGTCCAACTCCTGTATATCTCCTTTAGATTTTAAACTAATCAATGCCATAGTCATATGTCCATGTATGTATAATGTAGTGTATGTATTGTAGTCTAGGGCCAATTTAGGGGAAAAACCAATTAACTTATATGTATGTTTTGGGATGTGGGGAAACCAAAGTGCTCAGAGGAAACCCACGAGGACACGAAAGACATCCAAACTCCGTGCAGATAGTGCCCTGGCGGGGATTTACATAAATGGGTATAGTCAGGCTGTGCTTCAAATTCAGTAACAAACTTTATTCAAAAATAGATACCACTGATCTGTCACAAATGTGTCACTTTAAAATCCTAAAACACCCACTGCAAGATGTCATTTAGCACAGCCGGCTGGGCTCACACAAGCAGCACTTCAATCAACAAATCACACCTGGGATCCCATCCCACCACTCACAGGCTAATTCTACACTAAGTTGGCAATATATGTTCCAAGCTCACAATGAGCTGGGTCCTGTATGTCTGTTAAACAAGGTGTGTATGAGATATGCAGATATCCTAGACTATGAATGCATTTTGCAGGAACGGATATTTTGCAGGAACAGATCTTTTGCAGATACTGATCTTTGTATGCAGCATCTTGCAAAGATTTTTATCTGATGGGGAGTTCAGCTCCATAGAATAGACTGTAGGTATGGCTCTCATACTCAGGGCCGGCCCTAGACTATTTGCCGCCAACGCTGCAGGAAGTGACGTCAGTGGAGCGCACGCTTGGAACGAGGAAGAGGTGAGTCCTACCCGCCCGTGTCTCTTACACATAGCGGCTGCTTGTATTTAAGGCTGGAGGGGAGCGGAGCACGGGGGACCCAGGCGAGGGAGGGGGGGGGCCGACCCCCCTCCCCGCCGCTAGGCCCAATACCCCCGTCCTGCCAGCTACCCCTCCAGCTCGGCGGCCGGCTCCCCGCACCCACGGACGGGCGGGTGCCGCCCCTGGAATTTTGCCGCCTGAGGCAAAAGTTTCACCCCGCCTCATGAGCGGGCCGGCCCTGCTCATACTACATGGAAGGGGGTAAAATTGGTCTGTGATCTTTCATTTTCCAAAGACTTTTATCTGATGTGTGTACATACCTTTAGACTTCCACTATAAGACATCATGCCTGACTATACCTATTTTTGCTGTTCTATGCCCGTGTCAGACTTGTGCTCCCTCACATTGGTGAGGTTTTTCATAACTAATACTGCCAGTGAGTTCCAGGAACTTTTTGTTTTTGGCTGGGATTTAAACCAGGGACCCAGCACTGTAAACCACTATGCCACTTGAGGCCTGATACACCTAAGTCTGGTAAAGTTGCAAAGCGCAGGCAGTACGCAGCAATTTTAGTTACTGGTGCAGGGGGAGGACCAGACATTAACCATTAGTGCCACGGCCGTTACCTGATACACGCGCGTATTGCTATGGTAATGTGGGTGGGGCAGAATGTACATTGCCATAGCATTGTGCACATTAACGTGGTAACGAACGTGGCACCAAGGGTTAATAGTCGGTGCTCCCCTGCGCTAGTAATGATAAAATTGAAAAGGTACCAAAAAGAAGTAGAAAAAATACCATAAATTTGAGTATTTTCTTGCTTGCTGGTGGTTTACCCCCCTTGGCGTTATGATGCTTTCTGGATTTTAGGGTCTAAAAGCGGTGCAATTTTTTTGCACCCTTTCAGACCCTAAAACCTGGAAAAAATCATGCTGCCAATAAGATCTGCAGCAGTTCCAGAAATCAATCACCTCCCTGACTCCAGCGCTGCAGTTTTCCCTCCATCCTCCTGGTGGCGCTGCAACTCTAAAGTGAGATTGCCGACTGGCGTCATGAGAACCATTGATCTCACCAGGAAGAAGCAGAGCCTCGGATGACAGGAAGAAGAATGGTGGCCGACCTCAGGATCCCTGGGAGGTATGTAGAAACGCTCCCGCTGCGTGCATTGCTCTGCACACAGCCTCCGGCGGCTACTCCGAGCAGAGGTCGGGATTACCGCTCTGAGCTGCGTTTTTTCCGCCCCTAGCTCGAGAATACCGCCAAGGAGGTTAAAAGTGGTTTTTTTTTATGTCATGGGCCCTTACTCTATTAACTTTTTATCCAGTGTAGCTAAGGAACTAGGGGCCCCAGTGCAAATTAAACATTGGGCCCCCCACAAACAATTGATTTGACACTGCGAAGAACAGCCGCCATGTCAGAAGGGTTTAAGCAGGGAAGTAGAACAGTTTAATGTTTATCACTATTCAAAGCACATGAAGTGGTGACCATAACCAGCGTAACACCAATGAAAGAGCTAATACAACAGTTGAAGGAGTTCTCATTTCAGGTCCCTGTAGTCCAGGGGCCTGGTGCGGTCGCTACCTCTGTATCCCCAATTGCTTTGCCACTGTTTTTCTACTAAGTTTTTTCCTAGGAGGTAATTTTTAATCTTCTGTTTAAAATTACTGTTCAACACTCTGCAATTGAAAAAATAGAAAAAAGTTATGCGCTCTAGAATAAAAAAAGTGGGTCGCAGATCCTTAGCACAGCTGTGGTATTATGTTCAATTTCCCATAGAAATCACAGAATCTGGTCCAGATCTAAAAGTCTCACAGGTTAACAGCCAGCATCACAAGGGTTAATCCTCACAGTCCAGTTCACTGCTCACAGGCAGCACACCCAGGCTTCCTTATGCTTTTGCTGTTATCCTTGTCCTTGTGACCATCACATCACGTTATATAAAACTGAAAGAGAAAAGAGCAAACAATAGTGTAAATCCACAAACATCGAGGCCCCTGAGGAGTCGGCATACTGACAAAACGTGTAGGAGAGACAAGGAATATTTTCAAGAAACAGCGCTTTTGTGAGCATGTGCCCAGGGACCAGTTACATACAATTGCTTCTATCCTTTGTCAGTGTATTTTTACATTTTTTATTCAGTTAAAGTAACATTTTTACACTATTGGAGCCTTATTAAGTTGTAGTGGAAGAGTTTTGTTGGAACCAAAGTCCTGCTGTTTCCATTCCCTTATGCATATTATTCCTACCTGCATAAAGCAGGACACCCGGGGGAGTGTCCTGCTTTGAGCGAGTGGCCCAGCACTGGTGGTTGTGTGGATTTATGCGGTGGAGGTTGCAGTTTGGGGCAGAGATAGATTTGCGGATTTACACTATTGTTTGCTATTCTCTCTTTCATTTTTATGTAGTGTAATGGTCACAAAGGCAAAGATAACAGCAGAAGCATAATTGAAAGAATAGCAAAAAGTAGGTGAAAAGGTAGTGTTAAAATTATTCTGATATTTTTTTGCTTGGTGGAGGTTTACAAGGCATATGCAATTCACTTTTTCACCTAAGTTATCTCCTAGATCATTTTCATCTTCTATTCAGTTACATAGTTATTTGGGTTGAAAAAAGACATACGTCCATCGAGTTCAACCAGAAAACAAACTACAACACCAGCCTGCACCCTCACCTATCCCTGTTGATCCAGAGGAAGGGATGGTCCAATTAGCCCCAAAAGGGAAAAAATCCTTCCCGATTCCAGATGGCAATCCGATAAAATCCCTGGATCAACACCACTGGGCATTACCTAATAATTATAACCATGTATGTTTCAATGCAAGAAAAGCATCTAAGCCCTCTTTAACCACCTTAGCGGTATGGACGAGCTCAGCTCGTCTATGAGCGCCGCGGTGGACTGCTCAGGCCCTAGAGGGCCGATTTTCACACATTTTTTTTTTTTATACACGCAGCTAGCACTTTGCTAGCTGCGTGTCTTACGCGATCGCCGCTGCTCACCGCTGATGTGCTGCTACCCGCCGCGAAAGAGGCCCCCCCCGCAGACCCCTTGCGCAGCCTGGCCAATCACCGCCAGGTTGCACTATGGGGTGGATCGGGACTCCCTCTGATGTCACGACGTCGATGACATCATTCTGTTCGTCACCATGGTGACGGGGAAGCCCTAAAGGAAATCCCGTTCAGAGTGGGATTTCCTGATGGGTTTGATCGCTGGCGGCGATCGGAAGGGTGGGAGGGATTCGGCAGGGAGGGTGGAAATCATGTAGCTAGCGCTAGACTAGCTACATGATTGTAAAAAAAAACAAAAAACTGCTGCGCAGCCACCACGGCGATCTTCATAGAACGCCAGGGTGGTTAAAGGGAACCAGAGAGGAAGCTGAATAAAAAATAGGAAAAGGTTTTATACATACCTGGGGCTTCCTCCAGCCCCATTAGCCTGGATCGCTCCCATGCCGCCATCCACCGCTGTCTCTATCGCCGGTACCGGGCCCCGTCACTTCCGGTGGACGCGGCCAATTGTCCTCATCACAGGGGCTCCCTCCATACCCTTACGCATGCGGCTGGGCAGTATGCAGTCGCACGCGTAAGTATATGGACGGAGCCCCTGTGATGCGGACACTTGGCTTTCCCTCAACGTCTCTGGTTCCCTTTAAATGCAGATATAGAATTTTCCATAACTACTTCCTGTGGCAATGCATTCCACATCTTAATCACTCTTACTGTAAAGAACCCTCTCCTAAATAAATGGCTAAAACATTTTTCCTCCATGCGCAGATCATGTTCTCTACTCCTTTGTGAAAACCTAGGGATGAAAAGCTCATCCACCAAGCTTTTATATTGCCCTCTAATGTTTTTATACATGTTAATTAGATGCCCTCTAAGGCGTATCTTCTGTAGACTTAATAAACCCAGTTTATCTAGCCTTTCTAGACAGTCACACAGCCACAGGTCACAAGTAGATCTGCCTACTTAGTAGTGACCAGCCGCTCATCCAGGAGGAAAACACACAGACGAACAGAGCCCGGAAAACCGACTCCTCCATGGGTGCCGCGCACTGACAGACTGCAGTACCGTTACAGGACATCAGGTGTCATCACGCAGTGGTGACAGCCTACAGTACCACTATAGGACATCAGGAGTCATCACGCAGTGGTGATAGCCTGCAGTACCGCTACAGGACATCAGGTGTCATCACGCAGTGGTGATAGCCTGCAGTACCGCTACAGGACATCAGGTGTCATCACGCAGTGGTGATAGCCTGCAGTACCGCTACAGGACATCAGGTGTCATCACGCAGTGGTGATAGCCTGCAGTACCGCTACAGGACATCAGGTGTCATCACGCAGTGGTGATAGCCTGCAGTACTGCTACAGGACATCAGGTGTCATCACGCAGTGGTGATAGCCTGCAGTACCGCTACAGGACATCAGGTGTCATCACGCAGTGTTGATAGCCTGCAGTGCCGCTACAGGACATCAGGTGTCATCACGCGGTGGTGACAGCCTGCAGTACCGCTACAAGACATCAGGTGTCATCACGCGGTGGTGACGTGATGATGACTTGACGTCTGACGCAGGCAGCCCAGGAGGAGTCAAGGTGATTGCGCTGGTAATCTTCTTTCTTCTTCCGTTTGGCTGCAATGCGCTTCACCAGCTCCCTAGTGGCTATGTCCTTCTGCCTGCGCCCCCCTTCTTCTACTTGCCGGTGTGCGCCCAGGGCGGTCGCCCTGCCCGCACTGCCCAAGAAACAGCCCTGACTCTATATATAACAATTGATACGGCACACCAAAACCTGCCAAGGGCAACCACAGTGTCATAAGTGCAAGAAGGGGATGGTTAACAGTATGTTTAAGATTACTACTATTCAAAGCATCTATAGAAGTGTTTATTATGAGCACAGGACCAATAGAGAGCTAATACTGTGATAGAGGGTGGACCCTTCGGGGCCCCTTTGGCCCAAGGGCCCCGATGCGGTCGATACTTCTGCAGCCCCTATTGCTACGCCGCTATTTCCCCTTTTAATGCATCCCAACATTGTATTAGCTTGAGCTGCAGCGCCTTGGCATTGAATACGATTATTTAACTTGATGTCGATGAGTACTTCTAAGTCCTTCTCCAAGTTTGATGTCCCCATCTGTATCTTGTTTATTTTGTATGGTGCTAGACCATTGGTATGACCAAAATGCATGACTTAACATTTTTCAACATTGAATTTCATCTGCCATTTATGTGCCCATATAGCCATCCTATCCAGAACCTGATGCAATATGTCACTATCTTCCTGAGAGTTTATGATTCTGCACATTGTTGTATCATCTGCAAAAATGGCATCATTGCTCACTACTGCATCTACTAGATCCTAGGTTGTCAACGTGTGGTACGCGTACCCCAGGGGGTACTTCCGATGGTTTCAGGGGGTACTCAGGCTTGATAAACTTAACTAAGAATAACAAATTTAGAGTTTTAGAAAATGATAAATCTTATTTAACCCTCCTGGCGGTATAAAAAAATCCGCCAGGAGGAAGCGCAGCAGTTTTTTAATTTTTTTTCCTATATCGTGTAGCGAGCCCAGGGTTTGCTACATGATAGCCGCTGCTCAGCGGCATCCCCCCGCCCTCTTCGATCGCCTTCGGCGATCTCCGATCAGGAAATCCCGTTTAAACAAATCGGCCCAGCAGGGCCTGAGCGGCACCCTCCGCCAAGGAGGTTAAAGGCAAACTTAACTCTAAAAAAAACACAAAAATGAGTTTCACTTACCTGGGGCATCTACCGGCCCCCTGCAGCCATCCTGTGCCCTCGCAGTAACTTACGGCTCCTCCGGTCCCCCGCCGCCAGCTAGTATCATTTTTGCTAACTCTGAGTCGGCGTACCTTTACATGCATTCCCGATGGTGCAGGAAGCTATCGCGGACATTAACACATACATTTTTACTAGTTGCAGGTGCAACACATAAAAATGTACGTGTTAATGTCCGCTATAGCTTCCAGCACCAGTGGAAATGCACGTAAAGGTACACGTGGCGGCCCGCCGACACAAAGTCGGCGAAAACGAACCTAGCTGGCGGTGGGGGATTGGAGGAGTGACTGTGAGGGCACAGGATGGCTGCAGGGGGCTGGTAAAGGTAAGGTAATTGAAACACTTTTTTATTATTTTTTATAAAGAGTTAAGGTTCTTTAAACAACACCAAATTAGTATTTTAGCTAATTAAAAGTAATAGTAAATGCTTGAACATTGTTTAGAACCAATTATGTACTATAATGAAATATATATTGGTCAAGGGGTACTTGTGATAATATTTACTATGCTAGGTGGTACTTGGTGAGTACAGGGTTTTAAAAGGGGTACATACCCAAAAAATGTTGAGAAACACTGTACTAGATGATTAATAAATAAATTAAGAGCACTGGACCCATTACTGACTCCTGTGGGACCCCACTGCTAACAGTCACCCATTTTGAATATGATCCATTGACCACAACTCTTTGTTTTCAGTCCATTAGCCAGTTTCCTATCCATGCATCCATTAGCATTCTACAATTACAAAAGTACCAAAAGGTTGGTGAAAAAGTGCTAAAATTATTTTGAGTATTGTCTTGCTTGCTGGTGGCTTAAAGGCATTTTATGACAAGTTGTGAAAATATCACCTAGGAGAAAACTTAGAGGAAAAGGTGAATTGCATAAGGGCCATGGACCCTTACAAATAAGCATGCAAATTGCATTTGATTTTCATACAATGCTATCCTATGGGAAATCCAAAACATACACAATCTGCATGCATTTTGGAAAACGTTTTATCCGATAATGTATTTTATCACTTGCAAAATGTAAATATTTAATAAAAACACAAAACGGAAATGAATAGATAATGCACAAAAGATGGAAACTGCAAACACGGAAATGCTGCATTTTATGCAATTTGCATGCATTTCCGATTGCTTTTTCCAAGCGTTTTTTGGTGTGTTTTTGTGTTTTTTCAATTTCCATTTGGCATTGGAGTAAAATACAGTATCATATTGGCCGTCCGCAGAAGAATTTCCGGGGGGGGCGGGGGGGGGGGGGGGTGTTAAAATTGTGTGGGGGAAGGAGGCAAAAAAAGGCGTGGTCATGAACCACGATGTGGGTGTGGTCACAGGTGGAGCCAAATTTACATTACCTTAGCAATGGTGGGACATTAGACTAGGGCTATGGTAGGGATTAGATTGCGAGCGCCTCCGACACAGTTGCCCCCCAGGGTGACAATGGGCGGGAGGGGGGTGCCAATGGGTAAGGGGGTGTTAGGATTAGGCATCACACGTCGGGGGGGGGGGGGGATCCATTGAAAAGGGCTCCTGAGCTGCCTGTATGAAAAGGGCTCCTCCATAGACATCAGTGTTATTTCTGCAAATATGGGCTACAAGGTGGTGAAAAGGGCTCCCGGGTTTTGATATAGGCTACAAGCGGGCACCCTTTTTTTTCTCGGCTACAAGGTTTTTGGCTACAGTAGGGAACCCCTTTGTAGCCCATATTTTTTATTCAGCTACAAGGTTTTCGGCTACAAAAGGGCACCCCTATGTAGCCCATATTTTTATTCGGCTACAAGGATTTTGGCTACAAAAAGGCACCCCTTTGTAGCCCAGATTTTTTTATTCAGCTACAAGGTTTTAGGCTACAAGGTTTTTGATTCTGCTACAAAAGGGCACCCTTTTATAGCCAAGATTTTTGATTCGAGGGTGCAGGGGAGGTTAGGATTAGTCATCACAAGGGGGGGGGGGGGGTCTTAGGGTTAGGCACCTCCTAGGGGATTAGGGTTAGGCACCATCGGGGGAGGGTTCTGTGTGAGAGTAGGGAGCAGTTAGGTCATAATAATCACTTTTCTTAGCTATATCTAGAGCCCTTTTATAACCCAACAAATTTTGCCTAATACACTAAAACTGGCTTTTTCGGCTACACCAGGTGCCCTTTTGTAGCTGAATTAGGCATATATGTGCTACACCATGTGCCCTTTGTAGCCGAAGTTGGCATATGGGCTACACCAGGCGCCCTTTTTGTAGCTGAATTTGGTATATATGGGCTACACCAGGAGCCCTTTTTTCCAGGAGCCCTTTTCAAATAGACCCGGGGGGGGGGGTGTCTTAGGGTTAGGCACCACTAGGGGAGGGTTCTGTGTGAAAATAGGGAGAAGTTAAGTCATAGTAATCACCAGAGGGGTCTTAGGGTTAGGTACCACAAGACAGGGTCTTAGGGTTAGGCACCACCAAGGGAAGGTTAGGGTTAGGCATCACCAGGGGAGGGTTCTGTGTGAGATTAGGGAAAAGTCAGGTTATAGTAATCACTTTTCTAGGCTATATCCAGAGCCCTTTTATAGCCCAACACATTTTGCCTATAACTGCATCCTTTTTATAAACTAAAACGAGCTTTTCCGCTACACCAGGCGCCCTTTGTAGCCGAATTTGGCATATGGGCTACACCAGGCACCTTTTTGTAGCTGAATCTGGCTTTTTCATCTACATCAGGAGCCCTTTTTTTCCAGGAGCCCTTTTAAATGTACACGGGGTAAACTGAAAATCTGGACTTACCTGGGGCTTCTGGTAATCCAGCGACTTCAGCTGAGAAAAGAGGGACAGCGTTCCAAATGTGGTACAGTCCCTCTTAAAAAAAAAAAAAAAAAAAAGTTTGATACATGCCTTGCTTACTACATTTGGTGTCATGCATACATTATGGATGCTGGTGCATTTCATTGATCCTGATCACATCATATGAGTTGTGATACAGTGCAGTGACAAAGCACATTGCACAGCCAATTTCCGTGCTCCAGAATGCAAAACACCATGCACACCAATACTGGTCACAACAACATGGCCTTATATTGCGCTGCCACCTTTGTTAATAACATGAAGACCAAAAAAATCAGAAATTATTAATTTCATTATCAATTATGTAACATGTTTGCTAAAACACATTTGTATTCACTTTGCAAGAACAGCAGCCTCCTACCACTTCCCTGCTTTTCCTTGTCACTCAGGGTTTCTACTTTAGTTGTTGGTATTTTACTAGCTTGACCAACTCTAGAGGTCCCCCCTAGCATAACAGGCAGCTAGTGTACAAATCAGCTCTGCTGCAGCCACCTTCTTCATGCTACCTTATTGTCCTCTGCTGAGGAATACAAGAGGACAATGACAAATGATTGTCTTCTTCCCTTTGGATAATAAAGTTTTTCTTTTTTTTTATTCAAAAAAGTAAATAGATGAGATAGGGCAGCAGACCAGGCAGAGGCGGAGCTATGGTTGCTGTGTGGCCTCTGTGAGTTTCTATAGAGTCTATAGAAACTTTATGACTGAAAAAAGGAAGGCCGCCCACACGTTTCCCAAGCCTGTCCTCTGATTGCAGCTATGTTACATGACTTCTGTAGGTAAGTGACCCTCACTGCTGACACAAATGGCTGCATCGGTCAGGTTACCTGAAGCATGAATTCCTTAGGGCAGTGATCTGCAAACTAGGCTCTCCAGCTGTTAAGGAACTACAAATCCTACAATGCATTTGCCTTTATGAATCATGACCGTGGCTGTCAGATTCCCGCAATGCATTGTGGGACTTGTAGTATATCAACAGCTGGGGAGCCAAGTTCAGATCACTGCCTTAGGGGAAGTCAGTAAAGGCATTGGAGGGTATGCAATAAACAGTTTTAACCACTTGACGACCAGGAGATTTTCCCCTTATCTGTGCTGCGTGGGTTCTTCAGCCCACAGCACAGATCGTGTTTGCAGCATGGCGATCAGACTCCCCCCCCCCCCCCTTTTTTCCCCACTACGGGGATGTCCTGCTGGGGAAGTCTGACCGCCGCCGGCTGTTTGGGTTTTGCGGGGGGGCTCCTCAAAGCCCCCCTCCGCAGCGATATTATGCCCTCTCCGCCCTTCCCTCCCTCCCCTCCTTGCCGTCCTGTGCCGCCTCTAATAGGCTTTAGCCTATCTGATGCCGTATTGCAGCGCCGTATTGATGTAAACAACGGGGGTTTCTTCCCCGCGTATTTACAATTAGCCTGCGAGCCGCGATCCGAGGCTTGCAGGCTGTTCACGGAGACACCCTCAGTGAACTGACATGGAACGGCATGGAAACACCACTTCGACCTGCCGACGCCTATCGGCGTTAGACACTGAAGTCTCTTAAAAATCCATTTTTTTATAACAAAATCCTCTTTAACAAATTAGCCCTAACTAAACCGCCGCATCCCCTAACTCTCCCTCTCTCTCCCCTGCAAAATCCACTACTTTCTTGGTCGTGGATTTTGCTGCCCTCTAGTCTTCCGTGTGAGGCAGAGCTATGAGCTGTAGCCCTGCCTCACACACATCTGTCAGCGGCGGATCTCCGCCTCTCCCCCGCCCCTCTCAGTGAAGGAAGGCTGAGAGGGGCGGGGAGAGGCGGCGATCCGGCCTGACAGACACGCTGAGAGGCAGAGCTGCGGCTCATAGCTCTGCCTCTCACTGAAGCGCTTCCCGGATTCAGAGCCGGGACAAGGTCCTCCAGCACCCAAGGCTGAGACACCAAAGTGCGCCCCTCCATCCCTCCCACCCCAGCCTTCACACACTGATTGCTATTAGACTAAGAGGGCCACAAGGCCCACAACCTCCCCAACACCTTAATATCTAGTTATCTGGCTTGCAGTCACTGCCATGTATCCACTTTTCTTATTTCTTTGTGCTTCAAACACAATTAGGAATGACAGCTGAGTGAATTCTGCGCCCCCTCCTACACTGCGCCCTGAGGCTGGAGCCTCTCCAGCCTATGCCTCGGCCCGGCCCTGCCCGGATTGCCCCCCAAGGAGCGGCGGGGATGTGGCGGTTTAGATAGGACTATTAAGTTAAAGGGGATTTTGTAATAAAAAACAGATTTTTTAGAGACTTCAGAGTCTCTTTAAAGAGACACTGTAAACTCAAAAAGTTCCCCTGGGGGGTACTCACCTCGGGTGGGGGAAGACTCAGGATCCTAATGAGGCTTCCCATGCCGTTCTCTGTCCCACGGGGGTCTCGCTGCAGCCCTCCGAACAGCCGCCCGACAGACCCGACTGTTAGTTCAATATTTACTATTGCAGGCTCTAGCAGGGGCGCTGTGGCAGCATTCGGCTCCGAAGTAGACGGAAATACCCGATCTCAGTCAGGTCCGCTTTACTGCGCAGGTGCCGGAGACTTGCGCCTGCGCAGTAGAGCAGACCCGATGGCAATCGGGTATTTCCGCCTATTTCGGAGCCAAAACCCGCTACAGCGCCAGCGCAGGAGCCGGGAAGGTATATATTTACATCGCCGTTGTACGGGAGGGCTGCAGCGAGACCCCCGAGGGATGGAGGACGGCGTGGGAAGCCTCATTAGGACCCTGTGACTTCCCCCTCCCGAGGTGAGTACCCCCCAGGGGAATTTTTGATGTTACAGATCTTCTTTAAGTAGAATAAAGTTAAAGGGAACCAGAGGTGAGAGTGATATGGAGGCTGCCATATTTATTTCCTTGTAAACAATGCCAGTTGCCCGGCAGTCCTGTTAATCTTCTGGCATACATAGTTTCTGAGTCAGATCTGCCGCATGCTTGTTCACAATCTATGGCTAAAAGTATTAAGGTGGCCATACATTAGGCAACTTGGCCGATCGACTATACGATTCGTTTATTATAGTCGAATTGGATGAAAATCGGTGCCGCCACATGCATGCCTGACCGACAATGCGAACAATTTGGGGTGCGAAAATTGGTTGCATTCTCGATTGCGCATGCTGCAAGATCTTGGTCTAACTTGCTCTATCGGGTGCACGGTGTAAATTTGCGACAATTGACAAATGCGACAAAACCCTTGACACTGTCCCCTAATGTAAAATGTTCCCCCGATGTCTAGTGTAAAGTATACATTACATGTCCACGGCCTGCGGTTTTCCCTCCGCTGCTCCGAGCATATTCACCTCTCCATACACGCACACCCCACGTGATGCGCGTGACGTCACATGCGCGCCTTTACTAGGAAACCACGTGGGGCGTGTGTGTATTTATTTATTGTATTTATAAAGTGCCAACATATTACGCAGCGCTGGACATTAGTTTAGGTTACAGTCAATGTTTAGGGGTGACCTACAGCAACACGACAATACAGGAGTACAAGGTAATCAGTCACTGGATGGGAGCATGGAGATTAGGCAAGTTGAGTTAACTCAAATGCATAGCATGGGTGCACAGTAATGCAGGTGCATGGTCAGGTAAGACACAAAAGAGGACCCTGCCCGAAGGCTTACAATCTACAGGAAGCCAGCAGGGACAAGCGCAGGCTGCGGACAGGTAATGTATACTTTACCTGTCCGTGGCCTGGGCTTGTTCCCACTGGCTTCTGGGATTCCTCCTGCGTACACGCACGCCCCACATAGTTTCCTAGTGACGGGATAGCGTCGTTGCGGCGCACAAGGCTGATTCCGGATCGGTTTCAGCATGAAATTGATTGGGAATCGGCCTGCGGTGTATGGGCAGCGGACAGATATCTCTCTAATCAGATTCGATTAGAGAGAGATTTGTCTCTTGTTCGAATCTGAGAAGAATCAGGAAGACTGCCAGGCAACTGGTATTGTTTAAAGAGGAACTGTAACGACAAAACGGCCCCTGGGGGGTACTCACCTCGGGTGGGGGAAGCCTCAGGATCCTAATGAGGCTTCCCACGCCGTCCTGCGTCCCTCGGGGGTCTCGCTGTAGCCCTCCGTACAGCCGTGACGCAATATTTACCTTCCTGGCTCCTGCGCAGGCGCTCTGATGGCTGTCGGCGCCGAAGTAGGCGGAAATACCCGATCGCCGTCGGGTCTGCTCTACTGCGCAGGCGCAAGTTTCCGGCGCCTGCGCAGTAGAGCGGACCCGACGGAGATCGGGTATTTCCGTCTATTTCCGTGCCGAAAGTCGCCACAGCGCCCCCGCTGGAGCCAGCAAAGGTAAATATTGAAGCTACAGTCGGTTCTGTCGCCGGCTGTTCGGAGGGCTGCAGCGAGACCCCCGTGGGACAGAGGACGGCGTGGGAAGCCTCATTAGGATCCGGAGGCTTCCCCCACCCGAGGTGAGTATCCCCCAGGGGAGGTTTTTGTTGTTACAGAGTCTCTTTAAAAGGAAATAAATATGGCAGCGTCCATATCATTCTCACCTGTAGTTTCCATTAATAGTCTTACCACACAATGGTCTTCATTCACAATACATGTGCAAATGGTGGTGGAAAAATTGAAGAAATCCAATTGCTGTCCAAGCAGCAGTAATCATGTGGGCCTCGTTCACAGTGTGCTTTTATCCACTTTTTATCAGCACATCAATGTTACAGATTGAAACATGTTGCTGAAAAGCGAACAGAAGCCCACTAATAGGCCTCATTCACATTATAAATTGCGCAAAATTGCAGAACGCTTTTATGAGCGCTTTAAAAAAAAAAAAATTTCCCAGTGCTTTGTGAGCAATTTGCTATTTTTATAAGCACTTCTATAAATGATTTTGTTTGGCGATTTTTTTTCTTAGTGGGACAATCAGGAAGTGAACTCTGACCTGGAACTTAATATCCGTAAAGTAATTTCAGAAGAAAAGGGCTCACAAAATTGCTTTTCCAAGCACTTTTTCAAGCGCTTAGCGAATTTCTTATACCTTGCACTTAATTGCAAACACTCAGGTAATGGTGCAAGACTCGCATTTGCGATTGGAAAGAAAGCTCATCACTCATGTGAGAACACTCACATTGAGGATCATTGCTCAATCGCTTTTAAAGCTCTTTTAAAAATCGCCATTGCTTAAAAATTTTTTTTAAAGCTCTTGCTAATATTATCGTACGTGTGTGTTCACACTGGAGCGATGAGATTTTGTAAAAATCCGCCATAGCATTGCATGAGCAAGAGCTTTTAAAATCTTTAGCGTTTTTAAAAAGCTCTTTTAGTGTGAATCAGCCCTCAGGCTTCATTTACACTAGAGCGCTTTTCAGGCGATTTCAGCATCGCTGGAAACTGCTAGCGTTTTAAAAAGCAATTGTGCAATGTTAGTCTATGTGGCTGTTCTCATTATAAGCATTTTGCAGCGATTAGCTGAAACACAAAGGCGTAGCCTGCAGCATTTTTCTGGCGATTCTGGAGTGATCGCATTAGCATATATAGAACCGCTAATCGTGAGCGCTCCAAAAACGCAAATTTGTCTAGTGATTTTTCGTGGTAAAACTCGCCCACGGAGAACGCTAATGCGAATCGCTAGCATTTAGCGATTTTAGGTGTGAATGGGTCCTTACTGTTCACAGTGAAGACTTGATACAGGTTTCTGTTGGATGTGATAACACATCGTTTCTGCAATTGCTTAGCACTTCCAGATCCTACCTGCAAAGTATTGCACATTTTATATATACCTGCATTGTATGGAGAGCTCTGATTACATTCAGACTAGGGGGAGTTTTGAAGGGTTTTTATTGTTGAAAGAGTTATAAATAAAGTATTTTTTTCACCCTATGAGAGCTTGGATGCATTCATTACTACATATTGTCCTCTAGAATGGTTTTTTTTTGTCTTGTAAACAGTTGATTTATAACCCTAGAGCAGGGGACAGGAACCTTTTTTCGCTGAGAGCCAAAAATGCCACATATTTTAAAATGTATTTCCGTGAGAGCCATACAATACGTTTCAAGCTGGGACAGTGCACGTGTGCAGCAGAGGGCTGACGTCCCTGTTGCCATGGTGATGTGTATACAGTTGATCCTTTGGGCAGCGGAAGTGTCAGACATGGCTTCAGCTTCTCTTGGGTTTCAGCAACATCAGCAATTTCCCAGAGACAGATAGGAGAAATACTGACTAACAGCTTGTACAATTAGCTAGCTGACTTGGGGGTTGATTCACTTTGTAGGATGAGATCCCCGCACTTTGGCCCAATAGGCTGCTTGTCAAGTGACATCCTATTGGGCCAATCAAAATGTGGGGATCTCGTCCTACAAAGTCACTGGACCTGACGGTACAGGGTGGGACAATTGGAGTGGCCATTAGTTTTGGGGGACAGCGAGTAAGTATTAAATGCTAGAACAGTAGCATGCCTGCTTAGAAAATTTTACTTGTGCTGTCACACTATATGGCGTTGCTTGAGCAGTGTAGCTTAGTGAATGAACCCTGTGAGTCAGATGTAGCTATCACAAGAACCATAGCTGGCTCCCAAGCCATAGGTTCCCTACCCCTTCCCTAGAGGTTTATATGTGACACCTATATAGTGTAGCTCTAGCTTTTTGTCAGAATATTCATTTGAAAAATAAAAGATCAAAGATAATCTGCAGATAATCTTTGTAATAGAGTGCACATAAGACCTCCAAAGATGGCAACAAAAGATATTTATATCTCAATCTTTCAGATCCATCCTAGTGTTGGGCGAACACCTGGATGTTCGGGTTCGCGAACGTTTGCCGAACATGGCCGCGATGTTCGGGTGTTCGCACCGAACTCCGAACATAATGGAAGTCAATGGGGACCCGAACTTTCGTGCTTTGTAAAGCCTCCTTACATGCTACATACCCCAAATTTACAGGGTATGTGCACCTTGGGAGTGGGTACAAGAGGAAAAAAAAATTAGCAAAAAGAGCTTATAGTTTTTGAGAAAATCGATTTTAAAGTTTCAAAGGGAAAACTGTCTTTTAAATGCGGGAAATGTCTGTTTTCTTTGCACAGGTAGCATGCATTTTTCCGCCATGCAGTCATAAATGTAATAAAGATAAGAGGTTCCATAAACAGGGACCGGCAACGCTACACCAGCAGCAGCACACGTGATGGAACAGGAGGAGGCGCAGGAGGAGAAGGCCACGCTTTGAGACACAACAACCCAGGCCTTGCATGAGGACAAGAAGAAGCGTGCGGATAGCATGCTTTTTGCCGCCATGCAGTCATAAATGTAATAAAGATAAGAGGTTCCATAAACAGGGACCGGCAACGCTAACCCAGCAGCAGCACACGTGATGGAACAGGAGGAGGCGCAGGAGGAGAAGGCCACGCTTTCAGACACAACAACCCAGGCCTTGCATGAGAACAAGAAGCGTGCGGATAGCATGCTTTTTGCCGCCATGCAGTCATAAATGTAATAAAGATAAGAGGTTCAATAAACAGGGACCGGAAACGCTAACCCATCACAGATGGTCATTGTTCATGTTACTTGGTTGGGGTCCAGGAGTGTTGCATAGTCGTTTTCAATCCAGGATTGATTCATTTTAATTTGAGTCAGACGGTCTGCATTTTCTGTGGAGAGGCGGATACGCCGATCTGTGACGATGCCTCCGGCAGCACTGAAACAGCGTTCCGACATAACGCTGGCTGCCGGGCAAGCCAGCACCTCTATTGCGTACATTGCCAGTTCGTGCCAGGTGTCTAGCTTCGATACCCAATAGTTGAAGGGTGCAGATGGATTGTTCAACACAGCTACGCCATCTGACATGTAGTCCTTGACCATCTTCTCCAGGCGATCGGTGTTGGAGGTGGATCTGCATGCTTGCTGTTCTGTGGGCTGCTGCATGGGTGTCAGAAAATTTTCCCACTCCAAGCACACTGCCGATACCATTCCCTTTTGGGCACTAGCTGCGGCTTGTGTTGTTTGCTGCCCTCCTGGTCGTCCTGTGTTTGCGGTCAGTCTGTCGGCGTACAACTGGCTAGAGGAGGGGGAGGATGGCAATCTCCTCTCTAAAGTCTCCACAAGGGCCTGCTGGTATTCTTCCATTTTGACCTGTCTGACTCTTTCTTCAAGCAGTTTTGGGACATTGTGTTTGTACCGTGGATCCAGAAGGGTATAAACCCAGTAATTGGTGTTGTCCAGAATGCGCACAATGCGTGGGTCGCGTTCAATGCAGTCTAGCATGAATTGAGCCATGTGTGCCACAGTCCTGCCAGAATCCTCATCATCCTCTTGTGAGCGTTGTGATAGTTGTTGTGATGCATCATAGTCGTCACCTTCTTCCTGGTCTGCTTCTGCTGACCATTCGCGCTGAATTGTGGAAGTCCAACGTGCACCGCTCTGGCCCTCGTCAGTGGTGGCATGAAATTCCTGCTCCAACTCCAGCTGTTCCTCCTCCTCTTCTTCGTCATAGCTGCTAGGGCCAGCATTTCCTGAGGCGGATGGCCTGATGTTGGTACCATCACGCTGATCGTTTTCTCCCTCAGATTCCCCTAGTTGCATCATGACAGCTGTTTCCTTGATTTTCAACATTGACTTCTTCAGTAAACACAGCAGTGGTATGGTAATGCTGACTTAAGAGTTGTCACTGCTCACAAGCAACGTGGATTGCTCAAAATTTTGGAGGACTTGGCAGAGGTCCAACATGTTGGCCCAATCGGATCCACAGAAGCTTGGCAGCTGTCCGGATGTGCCTCGGTACTGCGCCGTCATGTACTGGACCACTGCACTCTTCTGCTCGCAAAAGCGGGCTAGCATGTGCAGCGTAGAATTCCAGCGCGTAGGGACATCACACAACAAGCGATGGTGGGGGAGATTGAAGCGCTCCTGCATCTTGGCGAGTGCCCCCGAAGCAGTACTGGAATTTCTGCAATGTTTGGCCACTCGTCGCACCTTCAACGGAAGATCGGCCACGCCTGGGTATGTCCTCAGGAACCGCTGAACTACTAGGTTCATCAAGTGCGCCAGGCAAGGGATGTGTGTCAGCTTAGCCAACCTTAAAGCGCAAATGAGATTACTCCCATTATCACACACAACCATGCCCGGTTTCAGGTCCAGCGGTGCCAGCCACAAATCCGTCTGTTCCTTTATTCCCCTCCAAATTTCCTCCCCTGTGTGCTGCTTATCCCCAAGGCAGACCAGCTTCAGCAACGCTTGCTGACGCATGCCAACAGCTGTGCTGCACTGCTTCCACGATCCTACTGCTGCTGGGTTAGCGTTTCCGGATGAGGTACAGCTTTGATATGCGTTGGAGGAGAAGGAGTCAGAGAGGTAGGTGCTGCTGTTTTTATCCAGTGGGAGGGACGGCGGTGCAGCTGTTTGCGGCGTGGGCAACACCCGCGCCGTAGCAGGTGAGGAATCGCTGCCAGGCTCCACAAGGTTCACCCAGTGCGCGGTAAGGGAGATGTATCGACCCTGGCCGAACGCACTCGTCCAGGTGTCAGTGGTGAGGTGAACCTTGCAGGCAACGGCATTCTTCAAGCTTCGGGTTATTTTGCTGACCACGTGCTCATGCAACTCAGGCACTGCAGAGCGTGCAAAGTGGTAGCGGCTGGGAACCACGTAACGTGGGATGGCCACTGACATCATGCCCTTGAAGCTGTTTGTCTCCACCACTCGATATGGCAGCATTTCGCAGGCCAGAAGCTTGGCTATGCTGGCTGTTAGTGCCACGGCCCGGGGGTCATTTGCTGGCAATTTCCTCTTGTGCTCAAGCATCTCCGAGACAGACAACTGAACCGTAGGGCTGCACACTGAACGGCTGTTGGTTGTTGTGTTTGATGACTGGGAGACCTCGAGCACTATTCCGGAAAGTGACAGTGTCAGCGTCGTCTGATGTTTGTGAATGTTGTTGTGAACCACGCAATGGCTGGGCTACTGCTGCTGCTGAGGAGGGTCTGGTGGTGAGTCTGGTGACCCCAAGGTAGGCAGTGTTGCTGCTGGTACCCTGTCCTGGTGGCCACAGAGTGGGATGTTTGGATACCATGTGGCGGGTCATGCTGGTGGTGGAGAGGTTGTTAATCTTTCCCCCTGCTCAGGCGGGTCTTGCACACCTTGCAAATCACCATGGTACCATCCTCACTGCAGTCTTCAAAGAAAGGCCAGACTTTGGAGCACCTGCCTTGCTGGCGATTTCTGTTTGCGCCTCTTTTTTGTCTCACTTGAACTTCCACGCTTGTGGTGCCTGAAATTTCGCGCCGCCTACCTTGTGGCACAAGTCAAACTCGTGCAGCAGTGGGTTCTTCAACAGACTCATCTGTGCTGCTGCTACGACGGCGATGTTCTCCTTCACATACAAAATCTGGGTCTCTGTCAACATTGTCCATACCCTCCTCCTCCTCCTCTTCCATCTCCTCAAACTCGTCATATGTGATTGTGGGCCGCCGCCGTGGAGTAGAGCTCCCCACAACAACCTCTGCGCAGCACACTCCAACGTCGTCTTCAAGATCTTCTCGGCCGACCTCCTGCAATTGAAACCCCTCCTGCCCAACTTGCTCTGGGATTTGGGTTTCCGAGTCCTCCTCGGACTCGCCTTGCATTTCAGTGCGCGGTGCATTTCCCACAGTCAATGGTTGTGAATCCGGGCACAAAATTTCTGGCACTTCCATTGACCTTTGAAAGGTGGAAGTTTGTTGGGCTGGGAATAGCTCCTGCGAATACCCCATTGTGTCCTGAGGAAATTCTTTGGATTGGTTATTTGGCAGTTGTGTGCGTGGTGTCACTGCCGGTTGTGTCAGCTTTGTGCCCACTGGCTCCTTGTAACTGGCTGAGGACTCGGACCTCGTGCGTGATGTGCTGGTGCTGCTTAACCCACTGCTGGACGCTTGAGAGGTCATCCAATTATCTGGTCCTGTTCTTTTGGATTTGTGAGGGTTGATTTCCTGGACAACATGGGCGGTATTGAGTGGGTTTTCTTCGGTGCTCCACTGTGGCCTGTACGTGAACCGTCAGATGGAACACCTCTTCCCTTGCCCCTCCCTCTTTCACAGGATTTCTTCTTCATTTCACTTATCCGTAAAAGTACACGCTGACTGGCAGCAGTACAGTGGCAGTACAGAAATGCTATACAGTGGCGGGTGAGCGGTGTACTACTATTCCCAGCAGCGACACAGAGCACAATGCTATACAGTGGTGGGTGAGCGGTGTACTACTGTTCCCAGAAGACACACAGAGTGGCAGTAAACTCAATGCTATATAGTGTGGGTGAGCGGTGTACTACTATTCCCAGCAGCGACAGAGCACAATGCTATACAGGGTGAGCGGTGTACTACTGTTCCCAGCAGACACACAGAGTGGCAGTAAACACAAGGCTATATAGTGTGGCTGAGCGGTGTACTTCTATTCCCAGCAGCGACACAGAGCACAATGCTATACAGGGTGAGCGGTGTACTACTGTTCCCAGCAGACACACAGAGTGGCAGTAAACACAATGCTATATAGTGTGGCTGAGCGGTGTACTACTATTCCCAGCAGACACACAGTGGCAGTAAATACAATGCTATATAGTGTGGGTGAGCGGTGTACTACTATTCCCAGCAGCGACAAAGAGCACAATGCTATACAGGGTGAGCGGTGTACTACTGTTCCCAGCAGACACACAGAGTGGCAGTAAACACAATGCTATATAGTGTGGGTGAGCGGTGTACTACTATTCCCAGCAGCGACACAATGACCGGGGGACCCTGGCTAGCCTGGCTGGAGAGAGAACTACCCTGCCTGCCTACCCAAAGCTAAACCCACAGACAAATGGCGGAGAAATGACGTGGATCGGGTATTTATTTACCCGAACCACGTGACCCGTTCGGCCAATCAGAGCGCGTTCGGGTCTGAACCACGTGACACGTTCGGCCAATCACAGTGCTAGCCGAACGTTCGGGGAACGTTCGGCCATGCGCTCTTAGTTCGGCCATATGGCCGAACAGTTTGGCCGAACACCATCAGGTGTTCGGCCGAACTCGAACATCACCCGAACAGGGTGATGTTCTGCAGAACCCGAACAGTGGCGAACACTGTTCGCCCAACACTAAGCCATCCTGGTGGATCTAATCTTCAGACGATTGACGATGTGTATGAGATCTCAAGATATTTCTTAACTTTTGCATGCTCAGGCATGCATGATAAAGAATGAAGCAAATAGACATTTTGCAGGAACTGATCTTTTGCATGTGTACAGCATCTTTAGCAATCTTCCCTGACAATCCCATTTGACAGATGAATTCCTTAGTTTGCAAAGATTTTTAATGGTTGTACTCCACTTGAGAATAGATTGTGTAGTTATGCTCTCATACTACTTGGTGGTGGTAAAACTGGCCTTCAATCTTTCAATCGTTTTTTTAAAGACTTTTATATCATGTGTGTACCTAGCATTTTAGTCAGGCTGTGAAACTATTGCTTGATTAGCTGACAGCCAATTAATAAATCAAGCTCACACGTATCAATCATTAGCCTTTCCACGCCTAATTACGAGCTTTGAGTTGAGGCGGGGGTCACACTCGAGTCCACAGAAGACTTCCGAAGATGAATCTTCATTGGTTGCCGACAGCCATCCAAGAGCTGCTGACTGTCGGCAATAGGGAATGGCACGACCCCTAGACACAAGAGAGCTGTGTAGGGGAGGGAGGAGCCCATTAGACACCAGGGAAAAGTATAAGGGAGGGAGTCCACCCCTCAGGGAACTGTATAGAGCAGGAGTAGGGAACCTTTTTGGCCGAGAGAGCCATAAACACGACATATTTTGAAATGAAATTCTGTGAGAGCCATACAATATGTTTAAAACTAAATACAAGGTAATGTGTACATTTTATGCAAAACAAACACTTTTAAAGTACAATAAGTGTCTGCATTCTTTTTAATAACGTTGTTATGCAGTTGCTAATGGTTAGCACATGTGATTTCCCCACAAATGCAATCTCATTGGCAGACAATTTCCCCACAAATGCAATTTCATTGGCAGACGATTTCCCCACAAATGAACTCTCATTGGCAGACGATTTCCCCACAAATGAACTGACCAGACTGGAGTGACCTGAACAGTGACCACGCCGGCGGCTGCTGCTGGCTTGTGCACTAGTGTGCTCCGGAGCAGTAGTGGCTGGCTGTGTAGCTATGGGTGCGGCTGCCTCCGGGTCGCACGTCGTCGGGTCGGCTCCTCCCCCCGCCAAGCTGCCTCAGTTCCCGCTGGCTGCGCTGACGTGTCACACGTAACGTGTGACATCACTGTTTCACAGGCAGCGCCAGCATCAGCGCATCCATCTGGGTCAGGCAGAAAAGGCGTTCTTGCGCGGGCGGCGCTGCCGATGAAGGAGGCACACAAATACAAAGACCCGGCATGGAGGAGGGGGCGGCGGCGCAGATTAGTAAACACAGGCTCTCTGGCCGCTCTGTCACACGTCTTTTAGCGAGCCAGAGAGCCATATGCAGGCATGAAAAGAGCCATATATGGCTCGCGAGCCATAGGTTCCCGACCCCTGGTATAGAGGGATGTGGACCATTAAACACCAGGGAGGGTTATAAGGGAGTGCAGGAGGACCACTAGACATCTGGGACGTGTATGAAGGAGGGAGAGCCATTAGACACCAGAGAACTGTATGGGGAAAGGATGGGGGCACTAGACACCAAGAACTGTATAGAGGAGGAGGACCATGGACGTCTGCACATAGGGGCAAAATGCAGCAGCCCCCCCCCAGTCGTCAGCTGCCCCCCCGGCCAAACAAACAGCATGTCTGTTACCGCTGCCTATTGTGTAACAGTGAGCCAGCGTCAGCCCTTCAATCAGCCAGCGACCAGTGAGAAGCAAGCACTAGTACCTCACGGACACTGCACTGATATGCGCAAGTGACTTCATATGTCACTTCCGCATATGCAGCATGGTGTCCACAGGGGGTACCATGCGCCCGCTTCTCACTAGCCGCCAGTTGAGCGGAGGTCTGAGTGACGCTGCCTCACTGTTACATGATAGGCAGTGGGGACGGACGGGTCCCATCACGGTGAGTGGGGTGGAGGTCCCTGTCACTACCTAAAACTGGGAGGAGCAGTTGAAAAAGTCACGGGCAAAAATGGGCGCAATTGTTATTTATCGCTATACGTGGGCATAATTATTTATCATAATTTAGAAAGCCGTTATGCTATTTAGCGGGCTGCTGCAGTTAAATTGAAATGTATTGTATTATTGGTAGCGAGAATCAGGGGTTGTTAAGGTCAGGAACCACTAGGGTGGTCTTAGGGTTAGGCACAACCAGGGGGGACTTGGGTTCGGCACCACTAAGGGGGTCTTGGAGTTAGGCACCACCAGGAGGGTATTGGGGTTAGCTCCCGCCAGGGGGGTCTTAGGGTTAGGCACCACCAGGGTGATTTTAGGGTTAGGCACCACCAAGGGGGGGTCTTAGGGTTAGGCACTACCGGGGAGGATTCTGCGTGAGAGTAGGAGAGTAGGCAGAGATTAGGTTACCATTTGTTATTGATTTTGTTATTTAATGTTGCACTTAAATTATTTACCCATATTGCTAGTAATATTATTTAACGTCGCGCCTAAATTAGCTTGTGACTTTTTCAAATGTATGCAAACTGGGAGGGTCCCTGTCACTACCTAAACTGGAGGGGCACCTGTCAACACCTAAACTGGGGGTAGTCCCTGTCACTAAACATTAGAGGTCCCTGTCTTTACCTAAACTGTGGGGGTCCCTGTCACTACCTAAATTGGGGGGCACCTTTATTGGAGGTGCTCACAATCTAATCCCTATCAAAGTCCTAGTCTTCTACTGTCCCACCATTGCTAAGTTCATGTAAATTTAGCTCCACCTGTAACCACGCTAACATTCTGGTCCATGACCACGCCCATTTTTCAGCGTTACGCGTGCTGCACAACTTGCCCCCCGTCATTTTTGACCCCCCTGGAGAATTTTCTGCGGACACCGATGAGGGGGAGCACTAGGCGCCAGGGTACTATACAGGGGAGGGGAGCACTAGATGCCAGACTACTACTGTGTACCTTAAGTCGTAGGCACCAAAGCCAATTTTAACAACAAATCAAATTTAATTGATTTCATGATTACATTTGCATACAAAATACATGCATACAAAATTTGCATAAACCTGCAGCAACGCAGAACTATTTACATCTCAATGACCATCCCTATAAGTGACACAACTGCACATCAGGCTTTATTCTTACAGCAGAGATGTTATTTATAATATACTGTATACAAGATTCTTGTGTACACATCAGATATACAGTTAATATCAGATATGTATATCTGACTTTAAAAATACGATGACTGCTTTATTGAAGCAGCACAAGTACCTATATTTTGATTGGTTTTCATTTTTGTGGACTAAGCACTGCCATTGCTGTATATATAAGTGATTTCTGATGACTATTTGAGAAATAGAACATTTTATAAACTTTTCTATTTTAATTACAGTTTAAATTCATTAGGAGTCGGATCCGGTGTATTTTTTCCCGACTCCTACTCCAGGTACACAAAAATTGGTCTGACTCCGACTCCACAGCTCTAGGTTAAAGCATACCTGAGCTGGAAGTCCTAACAATACTCCTGCACTAGGGCCCTAAGTAGTGGGTCAAAGCAGCTCATGCATGGTGGAACGTCAGGCTCCCTATGAAAGCACCATCTCTTTAGGCTAGAACCTATTCAGTAAGTACCTGGGTTTAAATTAGGCATTTGTACCCAGGTTGGCACTTGGGCATTTGTACACAGCACCCATCGTCACCACTTATACCACCTCTCCATCCACCGGTATGTTTACTTTTTATCCAGCTTATGGAGAAGGCATTTTTGCACTTACCATGTAACAGCAAGTTTTGAATAAAGGCAGCGTTTTGTAGCAGTGCCAGCAACTTCTACTTCTTTTGACATGTTGCAACTCTATGTACACTAGAGCACGCTACACACACCGACTAAGAAAGGAAGCATATTCAAGACACCATTGCCTGGACAACCGTCTCGCTATACGCTAGACTGCCAACCTGCTGCTACTACTCTAGCTATCCCTTTAGAATGTACATATTTGTTATACTGCCTCTGCTCCCTCTGAATCTGTCCATTAGTCTTTAATATTTTATTTTATTGCCACAGCTTACATGAACTCCGAGACATTACACATTCCATGCTTAGGTAATTTTCCCACTAGCTCATCCACATCTTTAAACAGGAACCTAAAGGGTTAAAAGGCTGACAAGCTACAGAGGAAACCAATTTGGTTCCGTTCTCTCTCCTCTGCTGCCTGGGGGGGGGAAGGGAAGCTTGTTCCTCCCAAGAAGGCTTTGGATCCTATCAGCATCCGATCAGCGGGACTTGCAGGAGACAGGGGCTGTTTCTATTGGCTCTCTGCTCCTGTCAATCATAGCTTATCCCACTCTGCTTCTGTGAGTCACGGCTCCCGCACAGTTTCCGACACACCAGAGCTGCCGATATGTTCTGGTCTTTATGAATTAACATTTACTGACATTTATTAAGGTGTTTTTTTTTTTTTTTTTATAAATTTTTTATTGAAGATTGCCAAATAAAGTTAACAATGTGTCCAAAACACATCATTAAAGTCAACATTCAACATATAAAATCAAGTCTTCAGTATTTCCCTTTTCATGAGATCTATTTCAAGACAACAACAATATACTAGGCATTTCCACTCATCAATATTTTGTATGGTGATGATATTATATCTTCATAAGTTGGTGCTGACCCATCATCAATGTATTATATAGCAATCTTGAGAACACAATCAACATTACTCCTCTATCCCTACAACTATATACAATTCGGTGTTTCTGCTCCTAAATCCCTCACTCTCTTAGTGTTTAAGTGTCTCATTATGTATATTATTATTACTATCCCTACTCGCTCCGGTTTGTCATATTAGTTCAGACTTCTAATTTTCCCAAGTAACCTCCTATTTTTTGTTTCAAGTACCAGGTAGTGTCTTGTAAAGGTGACATCACACTCACAATTTGTTCCCTGGAACATTCTCTTTCTAGGAACTTTCTCCATGTCTGAAAAAATTTCTTTAGTGAGTGTTTGTTTTCCCGTTCCAGATTCAGACATTCCAAGTGCATTAATTGACTTAAAACTTCCTTTAACATATTTATAGTAAAAGTAGTAGGGGAAAGCCACTGTCTCAATATAAGTTTTTTAGTAGCCAGTAGTGTCAAGTGCTCGAATCTGGATAAAGACTTATTTTGATCTCCATTGAAAAAGTCAGGGCTGTGCATTAAGCAAAAGAGAGGATGAAGGTCTCTCTTATTGTCTGTGATTTTTTTAATTAATTGAAGAGCCATTGTCCATAGTAGCTGGATGGTAGGACAGCTCCAAAGCATGTGGTTTAAATCTGGGGACGTGGAAGAACATTTAGGGCATCCATGCAAGTCTGCCGTGGTTCCTAAATGACGGTAAGGGCCTTTAATTGGAATGTATGCTCTATGTATAACCTTGAATTGCATCTCCCTCCAGTCGGCACTGACAATACTAGTACGAGTAAGATTCCAGGCCACACGGATAGATTCCTGTGCTTCACTTGCAGGGACCTGGGCCAGAGCGGCCCATTTATGAATATGTTCAGTAAATCCTCGTCTCCCTGCCACTTATCTATCTCTAATAAATGTATAGATCCATGAGAGTGATTGTTTACTGTTTAGTCCAGCTAACATATTTTCAAAACCTTGGACTGTTGACAGAGTCCTTCCTCTACCCACTGTTGATTCATAATAGCTTTCCAATTGTTTATAATAGAAAGCATGATTTTTCAAAGGCGGAAAGCGCTGAGTCGATTCAGCAAAACTACACAAGGAGCCTGTAGGCGTCAGGAAGGAAGACAGACATGTAATACCTCTTTCTGCCCATGATTGGAAAGCTTTATGTAGATTCCCTGGTACAAAAGCAGGGTTTCCACAGAGGGGAGCATGGGGAGACAAGTGACCCACTAACCCAAATAATTTTCTAGTTTCCCTCCAAGAGATTATAGTGTCTCGTATAACCAGATTCTTTTTGATGTAATCAGGTAGCTGGAAAAGTCTGGAGTGAAGAATTCCCTGTAAAGAGTACGGAGCAATCATTTCAGATTCTAGTGTCATATTAGAATAAAAAGAGGTTCCTCCTAGCCAATCTCTCACATGTCTAAATAATGAAGCTAAATTATATCCCCTGATGTCCGGGAAATTAAAGCCCAGTGTTTCCACTGATTTTTTCAACTTCGATAGGGCAATTCTGGGTTTTCCTCCAACCCACAAAAATCTTACAAAGGCTGATTCCAGAGTTTTGATGTCCCTGTGACGCATTAATATAGGTATAGTTTGGAGGGGATACAGTAAGCGAGCAAAACTGATCATCTTGATTAAATAGATTGTACCACTCAAAGACAATGGTAATTTTTCCCACTTAATTAGTTCGTTTTTAATTTTTTCAATTAGGGGAGAGTAATTAAGGTGATATAATTGACCAGGGTCTCTTGGAATTTTTATACCTAAGTAGGTGATGTATTTGTTAGCTAGTTTAATCTCCGTTTGAGTTACCCATAATTTATACTTATCATGTGCTTTTTTATTTAAAAAGAGGAGTTCACTTTTATGATAATTAATGCTTAGCCCTGAGAAAGACCCAAAGGATTTAATATGCGTCACAATTGCAGCCAGATCTTTTTTAGGGTTGGAGAGAAACAATAAGATATCATCCGCAAACAGGGCGGATTTTACAGAGCAAGAACCCACTTTTATGCCATCAAATATATCTGAAGATTGCAAGGCACGAGACAGGGGTTCCAAAGCTAGATTAAATAACAGAGGTGATAGTGGGCACCCCTGTCTCGTGCCTCTTCTCAAAGACCTACTCGGGCCTAATCCTTCCACCAAAGACACCTTAGCCTCAGGAGAATCATACATTGCTTCAATGTAGGATACAAAGTGACCCTTGAATCCAAAGCCCGACAATACCCTGCGTAACCATGTCCATTCCACGCTATCAAAGGCCTTCTCGGCATCAAGCGCCAAGAAGGCCTCCGATCCAGTACCAGCCCCCGACAACCTGCAATGTTCTAGCACAGATAATGCAGTTCGCACATTAGTAACTGCACTACGTCCCTGCACAAATCCCACTTGATTTTCTAAAATTAAATCAGGAAGAATTTCCGCCAATCTACTAGCCAATATTTTAGAGATGAATTTAATGTCCTGATTCAGAAGCGAGATCGGCCTGTAAGAGGCAGGATCTTGTATGTCTTTACCTGCTTTTGGAATTAGTTTGATGTATGCTAAGTTTGCCGTGGGGGGGAATGATTGTGTTCTGAGGATTTTATTGTACATGTTTTTAAGGCAAGTCGAGAGCTGGGTTTTCAGTAATCGATAAAATTCCGAAGTTAGCCCATCTGGGCCAGGGGCCTTGCGTAAAGCTGAAAACTTAATTACTCGTTCTACTTAAGCTTGAGTGATATCGGCATTTAAAATCTCCAAATCTTCCTCACTAATTCGTGGAAGTTTAATTTTGTTTAAGTAGGCCTCCATATCTTCAACCCGTCCATCTCGTGATTCATATAGCTTCCCATAAAAAGAAGTAAATACATCTAGCACTTCTTCATGGCCCACTCTTAGCTTTCCCTGTGAATCTTTTAGCGAGTGAATGTGACTAGGAGACCACTCAGACTTAGTCAAATTTGCCAATAGCCTGCCTGATTTATTGGCCAATTTAAAGAATTTAGCAGCTCTATGCGATCTAAATGTTTTGTCATATCTTTCAAGCCATAGGTCACTTTCCCTTTTTGCATGGATCCAATGCTGTCTATTTACCTCTGTAGGACAATGTATGTAAGTCAGATAGGCTGTTCTTGCTGTATTACATTTTTGAGTATAGTTTTCTAAGGCCTTTTTTTGAAGGTTTTAACATAGCCAATAATATGACCCCTCAGCACAGCTTTTGCAGTTTCCCAATAGAGAATAGGGTTATCTTGGTGTGCCCGATTGTCCTCCAAGTACTCCCACCACCAATTCGTCAAAGCTGTTGTAAATTGTTCAATATCATAGAGATAATTAGGAAATCTCCAGCCGTCCCAGGAACGTTTTAAGGCTCCTAAGTGGAGGAGAGCCTGCACTGGGGCATGGTCAGAGATGACCATTGCTTTGATTTCAGATGCAGTAACTTTCGTTATAAGGTTTGGGGAGACCATCACTAAATCTATCCTAGAGTGTGAAGAGTGGACTCCGGAGAAATGTGTGAAGTCCCTTTCCAAAGGGTGTAAATGACGCCAGATGTCTACTAGCCCCGTTTCGTCTAAGAACATTTCAAGTTGTCTGTCCTGCTGTCTCACAGTCACATCCACCCGCGTATATAACATTCTCCTATCTTCCCCAACTGAGGGGACAGCATTGCAATCTCCAGGTACAATAATTTTAGAATGCATGGGGGTCTGCTGTATTTTACTCGACAAAGTTCTGTAAAAGGACTCATTATTAGCATTTGGGGCATAGATTCCCCATATGCAAATTAGTTGCTCTTCTACCAAGATTTCTACCTTCAACCATCGCCCCTCAGTCTGGTCCACTTTACATGAAATTATCTTGTCAGAAATTTTTTTTATTAAATAATAGTATACCACCAGCTCTCCTTCCATTAGAGGGGGAGCCTATTGCTTTGCCTACCCAAAATTTTGACATCCATTTGATTTCATCTTCCCGGAGATGTGTTTCTTGTAAGATCGCACAATCAACCTTCATTTTATGCAGATGTCTTAGTACTTGCGTACGTTTTTGTGGTGTACGGAGGCCTTGTACGTTCCAAGTAGTTAACTTGAAGGCATTAAGGGGCATGGTTGAAAGCAGTTGTGAAATACAATATGTAATTGCTACCCTTCAATGCCCGGGGACATCCCAGCTGTGTCCACCAGACAATTGCCAGTATATCCGGGGTGTAAAATATAGACCCAATACATCTGAGGGAGCTTTCATTCTTAATATGATACTTCGTATTAACCGTGGCAGAGACACCGAAACCCCAACTATAAACTTCCCCAACCCACCCATTCTTAACCCTGGCGCTACAGGTGATAGAGCAGCTAAACCAAAAACCTAGGTCCCGCTCAATCAACTGCAGCAAAGTACTAGTTCCCGAACAGAACACCTCAGTAAAGAAATGTACATCATTTTCTGACTTCCTTTTTTCCTGGCAAGAACCAGTGGATAAAAGATAACATAGCAGAAATAATAAAAACAACAAGCATAACCACTTAACGAAGTGGCAAATCAGAGCTCAAACTGTAGGAGATATCCTCCTACATAGGTAAGCAAGTCCTCCGCCGCCATTATGTCAATTATGAGATTCAAGTGTTTTATGTCAAGATTCTTAAGAAAAACGAAAAAATGAGAAAGTTTACACTCCCTGCAGTTAGATTTTTGATAGCAGTAAACATTTGCTAAAGCATCTCCCCTATGCAATATTCATAAACCAAAAGTGGACACATAAAATGGTAGCATACTGATCCAGTTTTCAGCAGTTATCAATCATCCCAGTCTGCGGACGCTTGGCTATTTTGTTGAGCAGAGGGTTCTGGGGAGTGATCGGTCTCTTGATCTAAAGTTTCTTCAGATGTTTGAGCTTGAAGTAGAGGAGGGTTAGCGTTCAGTATTGCTTTGACATGGTTCTCCGCCTCTGATACGGCGATGAATGAGGAGGTATTACCATCTGCATCATAGACAAACAGGGTAGCTGGGTAGATTAATGCAAAGCGAATCTTGTTCTTTACTAGCTGCTGGCATACTGGATTAACCACTTGAGGACCTAGGGCTTTCTACCCCTTAAGGACCGGCCACTTTTTTTCCATTCAGACCACTGCAGCTTTCACGGTTTATTGCTCGCTCATACAACCTACCACGTAAATGAATTTTGGCTCCTTTTCTTGTCACTAATAAAGCTTTCTTTTGCTGCGATTTGATTGCTCCTGCGATTTTTACTTTTTATTATATTCATCAAAAAAGACATGAATTTTGGCAAAAAAATGATTTTTTTAACTTTCTGTGCTGACATTTTTCAAATAAAGTAAAATTTCTGTATACATGCAGCGCGAAAAATGTGGACAAACATGTTTTTGATAAAAAAAACCCCATTCAGTGTATATTTATTGGTTTGGGTAAAAGTTATAGCGTTTACAAACTATGGTGCAAAAAGTGAATTTTCCCATTTTCAAGCATCTCTGACTTTTCTGACCCCCTGTCATGTTTCATGAGGGGCTAGAATTCCAGGATAGTATAAATACCCCCCAAATGACCCCATTTTGGAAAGAAGACATCCCAAAGTATTCACTGAGAGGCATAGTGAGTTCATAGAAGATATTATTTTTTGTCACAAGTAAGCGGAAAATGACTTTGTGAGAAAAAAAAAAAAAAAAAGTTTCCATTTCTTCTAACTTGCGACATAAAAAAATGAAATCTGCCACGGACTCACCATGCCCCTCTCTGAATACCTTGAAGGGTCTACTTTCCAAAATGGGGTCATTTGTGGGGTGTGTTTACTGTCCTGACATTTTGGGGGGTGCTAAATTGTAAGCACCCCTGTAAAGCCTAAAGGTGCTCATTGGACTTTGGACCCCTTAGCGCAGTTAGGCTGCAAAAAAGTGCCACACATGTGGTATTGCCGTACTCAGGAGAAGTAGTATAATGTGTTTTGGGGTGTATTTTTACACATACCCATGCTGGGTGGGAGAAATATCTCTGTAAATGACAATTTGTTAATTTTTTTTACACACAATTGTCCATTTACAGAGATCTTTCTCCCACTCAGCATGGGTATGTGTAAAAATACACCACAAAACACATTATACTACTTCTCCTGAGTACGGCGATACCACATGTGTGGCACTTTTTTGCAC